>NC_056744.1:979846027-980113527 GCF_019279795.1 Protopterus annectens
ATTGAAGCCTGAAGTAAGCAATAAATGCAGCCAGATACTTTGTAAACACCTTTAGCATAAGGGCTAGACCAAAGGGTAGGACAGACAACAAAGAACGTCAGACAGACCCAGAAAAGACTAAAAATGACTGAACTCCTTGTAAATTGGTAAGTGGTAAGCACCTTTTAGGTCCAATGTTACCATGAAGCTGCAGGAGGATATGAGAGGTGACAGGTTCTGAAGGGATAACATTTTCAATTTTGGAATGTTGATAAAAAGATTCGGAAAGAAAATGTCTCGGACTGGTTTCCAAACTTCCTTTTTCTTCAGCACCAAAGAAATCATTGTGTAAAAAACTCTGCCCATCTGAGCTGAGGGTACATATTCTATTGCCTCCTGAGCCGACAGGAGCCTAGAAGTTCAAAATTTTCAAAAGTAATGTAGCAGAAGAGTAAACTTTCTTCCCAAATCTCTCAAAATCATTTCCACTGTTGTTAGATGGACTGGGTTAGCATTCACAGGAAGTTTAGCAGAAGGTGGCTTAGATAAAGGAATCGCTGCAGCATCTATTCTGAGAACAGCATACAAGAATGTGTCTGAGACATTTTATATAATCTCAGACTTTTGGGGGTAAGGGACTGACTTGTCAGGCATTCTGCAACCTATTAAGAAAACATTCTTAAATGCAGACAACACGGGAGGAACAGCTGCAGGCTGTGAAAAATCCAGTTGTAGCAGATCAATACTTTTGCTGGAAAAGAGTGACTTCATTCTGTTCCCAACTGAAATAAATCTTTCATTTTATTTATAGTCTCATGAAAAGATGATTCTTCTGGCGGGAAATCTGAAGAAATACTTTTCTCAGTCCTCAGCTTCAGATGAATTCATTAAAGAATCACAATACCCCTTCTCCTCACTGCTCATATGACTGGAAATCTTTCACTGTCAGACTGTGAGGAAAATCTTTTTCTTTTAGAAGGCAGTGAGGAAACAGGATTGAACACATTAAAAAAGAGAAAGAGAGAGAAATCCCATGACAAACTTCAGTAAATCTGCCCTGTCCATGGAAAGATGCAGAATAAAAAATAAAGTTTCTGCTTTTTTCTTTTTGAAAGATTCACAGGAAAGGGACCACCTGATGATAGAAGTACTAGCCTGGGAATTGGGCCCTTATCACATGTAAGCAATACAGCTTCACCAGCTCCTTCTCCAGAGGCTGGAAGAAGTTGCTCTCCCTTGCCTGGTGAGGACAACCCTTACACCCTTTCTCCCTGCCCTTAGTGATTTCCTGAGAGACCACACTACATGGAACAGGAACAAAAAATGAATGGTCCGAGTAACCAAGTTTAGGCACAGCACAGCCTCACATCAGTGGCTTAGGCTGTGATGGAAACAGCCAGTTACCTAAAGGCTCCTTAGTAACTTTTTTCTTCTTCCTGCTTATGGGAGAAACAAGAATCAGATAGACAGACAAGTGCTTCACATTCAAGCTAGGAAGGATGCCTCACAAGCTTGTAATGGAGTCTTTGAGAGTCAGTACTTCTCCTGAGAGAAAAATGAAAATTATGTGGTAAAACTTTCCATGACAGCCCCTAAAAGCAAAACATTTTGCCCCTCAGACACTTATTCTACATGAAGATGTAGAAAACAGCAGTAAAAAACATTTTTACAAATCTTTTTCACAAAGGCATAACAGCAGTAAAACACATTCAGCCTACATGATAGTCCAACAAAAAAGCATTTAACATAAAATTAAAATATTGACAAACAGTTTTGCCTCAGAAAAATCTTGTAGCAAAAGATTTTCTATGGAGAGGTATTTAACTGCCTAGCCTTGAAAAGACTGTCAGCCGACCATCAGTTTTGGGAAGCTTACAAAGGGAGAGCACTTAGGTGGCAAGAAAGCTCTGAAACATTTGCCACCCAATCTACCATTTTATATGCCTTTGCTCTGGCCAGTGGCAGTTTGGAGACATGGAAGGTGGCCTAAAGCTTTGAAAGCTGGCCAGTGATCATATTCTAAGCAAAGATATAACCTAACTAGCTTAGGTTACTGCACCACTAAATCTAAAATCATGGTTTCTCAAAGACTACCCATGCAATAAAGATTTCTGTTCCTAGATGTCATTATGGAATATCGATTGCATAAGTTAACATAAAAAATGTCAGCCTCAGCAGTATCAGTGTTGTTTCCATCAGGAATGCAGCTGGTTACTCTCAGCTCAGTATATGATGGATAGTTTTACAAGGATTACCATCTCCTTTGGATTATGTAAGCAAGGAGCCAGCAACTTCACATCCTGGAAAAGGCAACAAAGTACAGTTACATAAGCTCCAGTTACCTGTAATAATGGGTGTTCGTAGAACACACTACTTTACTGGCATATGTGTAGTAGTGCCCTGCTACCCCCTCTGTCAGTCTGTCAAACATCAGAACTCCTCCCACTGCCCTTCTGTGACTGAGAAGGACCAACAACCTGTCAGGACCAGGGTAGCCCTTCACACTCACAGACAGAATCCTATCAGTTTTCTAGGGTCAAAAAGGAACAGTAGATGAAAACACAAGCTTTGCAAACACCTACATGCCATACCAACACACACACACACACACACACACACACACACACACACACACACACACACACACTATATACACCCACCAAAAGGGTGGGAGGGTACTGTCAAGTAAGGCAGTGTGTTATCTGAACATCTACTGTTACAGGTAAGTGGAACTTATGCAACTGTACTATGTTCAAACAACACACTGCCTTAATGGCATATGAGTAGACTAAGACAAGAAAATCAGGAACTGCCAAAAAACTCCAAACACAAACAAGCAAGCAAGCAGATAACGATAGGACACACTCGCCACCACGGAGACCAGTTCACGAAACTTTTTATGTAACTTTTAACATATTCCAAACGCCAACCACGTTGGCGTTTGGAATATATTAAAAGTTACATAAAAAGTTTCGTGAACTGGTCTCCGTGGTGGCGAGTGCGTCCTATCGTTATCTGCTTGCTTGCTTGTTCATATGAGTAGACTCCCAAACCTTATACAAACTGGTAGGTGTAAGCCTTACTGTAATAAGAGTAGATTCCCAGAAGGATAAGGGTCCTGAAGCCCCCGGAGAATTGCTCTTATGAAGCCTGCACTGGATCTAGGAAGCATCCAATCTGTAGTGCTTCATGAAGGTAAGGATTGAGGACCAAGTTGCTGCCTCTAGAATACTTCTAGAGTCTACTCCTTTCCAAAATGTCACTGAAGAGGAAAAGGCCGTGGTGAAAAGTGCCAGTACCTTGCCTGGAATTGCACTGCCATGGTGTGTGTAATAAAAAAATAATATCAAAGGAAACCCAAGTGCAATGAATTGCTTAAAGATAGGTTGACCTTTCTTTGCGCCAAATAAAAACTTGTGGCCTTCCTGATGGGCTTTGTTCTGTGAAGGTAGTACTTGAGCTACCCATGCACATCCAAGGAATTAAATAATGTCTATCCCTTATTCTTAGGTACCAGAAAGAAAACAGGGAGATTAAAAGAATGATAGAAAGTGAAGACTAAAACCACTTTCATCCTGAAAAAAAGATGCGTGTGTAACACAACCCTAACCCTGTAGAAAATCAGGTAAAGTTCTCTCACTATGACAGATTGCAGTTCAGAAACTCACCTTGCAGATCTTAGGGCAATAAGCAGAACAGTTTTCCACATTACGAACTTGAGATCAGCATGAGCTGCCAGTTCAAAAATCCCATTAGACAATTTTTCAAGAACATAGTTGAGATCCCACAAAGGAAAACGGCTACAAAATGTGAGGAAGAAACAATGACTGGGGAAAGTTCTGCAGCTGTTCAGCAAAAAGCCATGCAACTTCCAGAAATTACTTCCAGTACCCTACAGGAAGATATAAGGCAACTGCAGACAGACCCAGTTAAAATAAACAAAACACTGATACATACTATCAACACAAACAACAAAAAAAGGCTGGAAAAAATGGAAGAAGCTTTAAACAGATATTCAGATGAGTTGATAAAGCTGAAAAAACAGAGGCTGAAATGAAGAAAAGGCTTGCTGAATATGAAACTGCTAAGGAAGAGATGTTTAAAGATAATAGAATGAGAGGACAGAGCACGTAGGGAAAACCTGAGATTTTCAGCTATATCAGAGAAACTGAACAGAACAAACTGCATTTACTTTATGAAAGCACAAATAAGCAAATGAACTGGTATTCCACAGTAGGAGTTGTTAGCTGTAAGAGCACATTGTGTGTATGCTCCATACCTGGCAATGAGAAAGCAACCTAGACATTTAACAGTGAATTTATTTATTTATTTTACATTAGTTTACTGGGAATGTCCGACTGGACACAGGTCCTTTTTCAGCAGAGGCCCGGGAAGAAAAGCTCAATTTTTACTTAAAAAAATCATAGTACAATATGCAATAATAATTTGACAAAAATACAGAAATAAATTCAAAAGAATGTTAAGTAATATAAAGGTAATGGAAAATAGTACAATGTCATATAAAAGAGACAGAAAGAGTATAATTACATGAAGAGGTAGTAGCAACTTATAGCCACAACATGTCATGCATTACATTTCATATACTGGAAGCAAGCATTTGGAGATAGAGTATGTAAAACACCACTAAAGATAGAAAGAATACATAAATCATTGTACAGGAGAGAGAGTTGTGCTCAAATATAACAGGTAACAAGGTAAAGATGCAATTCTACCAGCAGGAGGAGTTGATTCGGAAAAAACTGTGGTAGAAGGACAAAATACTAAAAGTGGAAGACATCAAGGTGTTTGTGAAGAATGATTACTCATTGTATACCAAGCAGAAGAGGCATAAATTCATTCCACTATTCAGGGAATGTTGAGACACAAGTATAAGATTCATACTGCTGTACCCAGCTGTATTCAAGACATTCTTCCCTGGACGGACAAAGTAATTTTTTGATGAAGTACATACTAAGGAGGAAATACAAAAATCTGTCCAACAAAAAGTGAGCTGTGAAACAAGAAGCAGATTCTGCTTCTTGCTATTCAGGTAATAAAGACCACTAAAACTGTACTTGTGAAACCTTTCCATTGTTTCAATGGAAAATATTGGAGAGAAGGAAGGGAGCACAAGAGCCGACTAGAAGAATTGAGAGTATGTTTGAAATGAAGCAGAGACAGGATTTGGGAGATGGGGATAAACAGTAATAAAACCAGTAACAACTTGGGATTATAATGCAATAATTATATTTGTGAAATATGACAGAACAAGAAAATCTGGAAATACTGGACTTTTTCAGAATTTGTTGGACTTGTGGGGGATTAATAAAGTATATGTCCTACTTCATGTCATTAATGTTTGGAAAAATGCTTTGGGGGAGGGAAGAGAGGAGAAAGTTAACTGTAAAGTAAGGAAAACTTTTATTTTTCTTAATAGTACTATTTTTGTGGTTTCCTTGTATGCTATAAAGTAAAAGTTTTCTCAGTTATTTTTAAGTGTAATGGGGACTGTAAGTAGATGCTGTTATTCTTTTTTCCTTTCTTTCTCCCTTCTCTCGTTCTTCTTGTTCAGCTTTAAGAAATGTAGGCACTGCAATGTAAAAAATGCCCTTTTAAAAGGGCATGACAAAAGAAAAAATAATGTGCTTTTTCTCATTTTTGCATGGGGAATGACAGGTTTAAGGACCTTTGACTCATTTAGTAACAAGATTTAAGAGAAAGCAAGTAAATTAAAAAGAATATTGAATATTATATGAAGCTTTTTTTTCTAGCAAATCAATGTACTGTATTTTCAGTAGCAATTCCATATGTGGCCCTCATGTCTCCATGGAAACAATCTGATAAAGAAAAATTAAGTCTGGTTCTCATGTCTCCGTGGAGACAATCCGATAATGAGAAAATGGCTGTCTGGTTTTCATGTCTCAGTGGAGAGAATCTGATAAACAGAAACTGATTACAGCCTGGTGCAGAGCAACTGGCTGGGAAACAAAAAAAAAAAAAAAAAAAAAAAAAAAGAGAAGCTGGCTAGGAGATAATGTTCTCTGAAAGCATTGAGGGGTTTTCCCAGCTGGACAGCTATAAAGATAAGACAAAACCAGTTGGCACTTACTAGAAGCATAGGCTGCTCATGAAGAGGATCCTAGGCTTTAAACACATGTCCTACACGGACAGACTCAAAAAAAACTCCAGCTATTCTCTGTCTCATATAGTCTACTAAGAGGTGATCTCTGCTTGACTTACAAAGCCATGTCTGATCCAGCTCTGTTAGAAATGCTACATCTAAAAAAATCCCAATCCCTCCACACCACCCGCTCCAGAGACCTCAACCTCATTACAACAATCAACAAAATATGCTGGAGGGACAGGTTCATAACCTAGATGCTGCCCATGCTCTGGATTAGACTTCCCATACATGTCAAGCAGAGCACTTCACTGGCCCTCTTCAAAAGAAATCTTGATGAGTGTATGGGAAATAGAAAGCTCAACCCGGGGATCAGTCCAGTGGCTCTACTTGATAGAGGCACTGAGAACTAACGTTGGGTGCCATAATGTGAGGGCACTTCTATGGGATAGGCTTGTAAAGGCTCCAGGCCCATTAGCTTAGTACGCACCTATGAACCTAAGTCTCTGTGAGTGTGGCTGTCGGGACATTTGTTCCTATTAGGAGGGTAAAATTTGAAGATGTACATAAGTTTTATGTATTAGTATTAAATTAATAGGTCTTAGCAGGGTGTTGGGTTTTCTTTTTTTGAGGGCTTTCAATAAAACAAAACATTTTGTAAAATGTGGCTTAGGCTCAAATGGATATGACAAGAAACGGCTATATAGACGTTCAACCTGCCAAACAGTCTACGCATGTAACACATAAGCTACAAATAGACATTTAACAAAAAAGGTGTTATACATAAAAGGTGGGAATAACAACTTTTTAATTTAATGATGCTTTTTGCAATGTATTTAAATTTCAAATGGTCTCACAGATAAATGCAAAAGAGAAATAATACTGAACTATATTAAAAATGTAGAGTGCAAATAGCTATGTTACAGGAGATACACTTGGAAAGAACTAAACATGCAAATGTGATAAAGAAAGGTTTTCAGGATGGTTATTCAGCAGAATATCTGGGACAAAGGAAAAGAAAAGTACTTATATTAATTGCAAGAATAGTGATGGAAGAGAATAAAAAGACAATAATGGCAGATTTGTAGTGCTAAGAAGCTACTGGCATGTACTTATATTCCACCTAAAACTGTTATAATGGAGCTTAAGAAATTTCTGGGAGAAATAATCAGTTTTCAGCAAAGAATATTTCTTGTAGGTGTGGACTGGAATTTGATTTGCAGCAGTGATGATGTGTCTGGAGGGCCCAGAAGGGAAAATATAACAGGGTCCCTATTAGAATGACGAAAAATCAAAATCTTGAACACTCAGATGAGAGAAAACGCAGGAAATCGATATTGCGAGATCACGGTACACTGAAGATCATAAAATTTGCCCTTTCCTCACTGTAGTGCGATCTCGGAATTGGAATATATTTTCTGAGGGGGGGGGCAGCCCCTCCACAATAGCGATTTCAATTACCTGCGTTTTCGGTCATCCGAGTGTTCGAGATTTTGATTTTTTTGTCTATGTAATATAGACCCAATATAACAAAGGAGGGTGGATTTTTGAAGAAATTTATGAAAATATTTGGCAAGGAAGATGTGAATTCAGTACTAGGAGTTCGGAGTGAATTTACATATTGTTCCTCAAGATAAAAAAAATGGGCTAAGCTACACAATTTACATTTCACAGGAACATGTGCATTTAATTTATGGTTTTGATACACACCCAATAACTATTTCAGAACATGTGTCAATAGCAACTAAAATAAAAACATAGGGTAATGAAATAAAAATGAGACACTGGTGCTTTCCCATCTGTCTGTTGAAAATTTAAAATGTAGGAATTTACGGAATGGGTAGTGAAAATCATTCAGGAACTATTAGAGAAGACAGAAATTTCTTCTGAAAATATAGCTAGGCAGTGAGATAAAATTAAACTGGAGTTTAAAAATAGGGTGGAAAGGAAAGTGAGCTATGATTAAGAAGTAACAAGAACTATTTAGAGGGACTGACAAATGTTGAAGTATTGTAAAATAGGGAGAATCCCACAGAACAAAAGAAAGAAAGAGCAACTGCAGAATCCTAAACAGAAAATAAGGGATTAACTCGATAATAAGCATTAGTTGAATAAGACTGCTGTTAAGCAACTTTTTGATAACTGTATAGCACAAAAACTTTTAATACGACTCAGGCAACAGAAAGTAGAAATAGTTGTTTCAAGCTTAGGGAGCCTCTAACAAGGAAGATACGAGATTCTGTAGAAGTATTAGAAATATTTTGGAAATTCTATGAAAGTCTGTATAAAGCAGAGAAACATGGAAATCAAGAAACCATACAAATGGAAATGCATATGGAAAAATATTAATAGTTAGGATAGGATGAGATGAGATAAAAATGGTGATATATATCCAATCTACAGCATAGCCCCCAGGAATAGATGGTATTCCTGATTAATTTTGGATGTTAGGAGTGAAAAACTGATAAAGATATTGAAAATGTTGTTTAACAGTATTTTAAGAGAAGTACCAACATCCTAGAAGAAAGTGGTAGTAGCTGTGATACCTAAAGAGGGAAAAGATCCATCAGATCCAGCTACATACAGGCCCATTTTAATACTAAACCATGATTATAGTGTTTATATCCATAATGCCTAAAAGAATGGCAAACGTGATGCCAAAATAGATAAACATGGATCAATGTGGTTTTGTGGAGGGGAGGCAAACATGTGACAACATTAACAGAACACTGATGATCCAGAGGGAAGCAGAATGTAAGAAAATACTGTTAATGGTGGATCTTGTTGCAGAGAAAGCATTTGACAGAATAAGCTAGGACTTTATGAGCAGGGCAATGGAAGCATTTGCATTCCCTGATAAAATGATAAGGCTGATTGTGAGTATATATGATTATTCAGAGGCAAAAATTAAAGTGGGTGGGGTCCTCTGATAATTTTTGCTTGAGCAGAGGAACCGGGAAGGGGTGTGTTCTTTCCCCTTTGTTACTTGCATTGTATTTAGAACCACTGGCAAAGAAAATAAGGGACTCAGAAAGTCAAGGATATAATTGGTATGATGGTCAAGAAAAGCTGGTTCTATTTGTAGATATTATTTTATACCTAATAAAACAAGAAAAGGACATTGCCATGTTGTGGAACACTGAGACAGTTTCAAATCTTCTCAGGATAGAAAATTAATAAAGTTACCACAAAGGCAATAGCTGTAAATTATGTACCCACAGACAAATTGGTTCCGCAATATCCATATTTATGAGGACATGATAAAATGAATTATTTAGGAGTATGGATTAAAAATGATTCTGATGTGGCAGCTAAGGATATGTGGGAAGACACTACACAACAGATAATATAAAAACTGATAAATTGGAAGTTCTGTTATATGGATATGAAGAGTAAAATAAAAATAGTTAACATGTTTTTAGTCCCTTTAGTCTTATACACAGGTCAGGCATATTTTAATCACCCAGAGGAGAAGTTGTGGATAGCAATTAATAAACAGCTAAAGGATTTTATTTGGGAGGGGAAGATGCCAAGAGTCAAGTAGGATAAGATTATTCTTCCAATAGAACAAGGCGGATTGGGATTGCCCCATTTGAAGGGGTATTTCAGAACTACACAGTTAAGGTTCCTATACACAGGGCAAGCAGAAACCTATAATTCAAAGTGGAAAGAAATGATGATGAAAGGGGGAAGCTCAAGAAACAAGGAGAGACTGGGATTTTGGATGCAAACCCTTAAGGAGGATAACAATAATAATGCAGGATATTATATTCATAAAGTAGCAGAAAGTATTCTAAGAACTAAGCCAAGGCAGAAATGGAGAAGAGAGATTCTGCTGATACGGATGACTGTAACTAGGGATGTAGACAAGAGGTAAGAGGGGGCAAGAATTTATTGGAGAAAACTGGCAGAGGAACCAAGGTATTGGGAGCAAATAACTAGAGAGGGAAAGGTAACAGAATGGGAAGATGACAAGAATTTATCTGGACTGCAGGTTAGAGACCGACTTCCCTATAAAGTACTGACATTACCGTATACGCAAGGAGAAAGAAATAGGGGGGTCCAAAGACCAGCACTGGCAGAGTTGTTCGTAGAATCTAGAACAGAAGCAGCTGTTAAAAAAGGAATAATTAGTCGAGCATACAAAATATTGCATGGTAACTATAAGAATAGTCAGACGAGGTTAGAAAGGATGGGAAGAGGGACTGGATAAGCAATTCACAAAGAAACAATGGGGGATATATGCATGTCTTCCAAATATGCAAAAAAATCTAGAAGATTTACTATTTTTGCTTGGAAATGTTTACATAGATACTTTCATACTCCAAGTAAACTCCAGAGACGTTTTCCCCAGGTAGACAGTGAATATTGAAGGTATGATGGGGAAGAAAGAGGTAATTGAGAACATATTTTCTGGAAGTGTTATGAGTTGGCAGACTTTAAAGATTCCCTGCAGAATATTCTACCAGAGATACTAGGTAAGCAAATTGGTGTAACTAGGGAAATGATTTTCTGAGCTATGATACAGAATTGGAATTTCCTAGACATACTAAAGCTTTGCTAAGTCTAATTATGGTGGCTGCCAAAAAAGCAATTATTAGAAAATGGAAATCAAAATCTAAACCAACTGTAATAGAAATAGTGAATACAGTAAGAGAGAGAAACCACTGGAACTGGGATCTTTAGAAAAGAGTAGGAGCAAATTACATAGGAAAAATGGGAGCTGTGGGAACAATACATACAGGAGGAACAAGGTTTAAAAGAAGGCAGGATTTGAATGAGCTATGTAATGTTTGCCTGACAATGATTAGGTTGATTATAAGGGATACGTATAATGTTTGCAACTACAATAGTGTCAGCATGGTCTTACAAATGCGACTGTGTCATTATGGTTTGCTTTCATTTATAAATATGTATGACTTTCTATGTCCTAAGTGATAATTTAATAAAGATGCTTCTTGTTTAAAAAAAATGGAATTTCAGAAGAAACATACCCACCACTGGCAGCAACAACTTCCCCAGGGATGTGCACAACACTCTGGCTAAGCAAAGGCACCTTCCCCTGCCCCTTCTTCCAGGAACAATAGCAGTGACTCTCCCTTGACAACTGAGTGGACCACTACAGCTGCAGAGGCTGTGTCTAACCCGCAATCCATGGTGGCTGCATGCATTACACCACAGAGATCCAAAGAAAAAGATGAGTGGTCTAAAAATCCAGCTTTGGCCACAGCAGAGTCACTAACCTGCAGCCGAGGCAAAATATCAGTCTGCTGTGGTGGGAAAAGATACTTTACAACCCTTTTCTTTTTGTGGCTGGAAGAAGGTACAATCAAGGAACCAGTACACTGTTTAATGGTCAAGACAAAAATGGTGCTCATTTCCCGTGGAAGCTAACCAGCAGCAGCTGGTAAAACAAGGAAGTTCCAAAACAGTAAAAAGAAGGCCACTGTGGATGAACTTCAACGACAGCAACAAGTCCAATCAGCAGAATAAATATTGTAGTGAAGAAACACAGCGAAAGTAGTAAAACACACAAATTTAATAGAGGTAAGCACTTTCATATCTAGTATGATGCTTCTTCAGACCAAATGAAACTCTTTGCAATTCAGCTTATATAATTAAAACGCAATTAGATAATTAACTAATCATCCAATCAAATAATAATTAAAAATTACTAATTAAAAATTACAAATAGCTAGTAAAAAAAACTAAAACAACTACATACATAAATATATTTCTATTTCAAAACTCTATTTTTAGTCACCTTAGTTCTTTTTATCTAGGTATGATGAATCATGTTAGGGAATAAGAAGTTATGTACTCGCCATAATGTTCCATCTGAGTAGGTAAACTTAATTTGTCAGCAACCTATGGGTATTCGGATCCAACCTCGGATCCGAGCCGGCAGTTTTCAACAGCTTTAGATCTGAGCTCCAAGCTCCTCCCCCTACCCATAATCCCCTGCCAACCCTGACTGACCTCAGATCAAGTTTGCCCAACAGCAGAACTGCAATAAAATTATCATTCTCAAGATAAGTGGGTAAACCCCATGAACCTGAGAATGAAGACATTCACAAGTGAGGGGGCAGGAGGGAGGGACGGTTGCTGACAAATGAAGTTTACCTACTCAGTTGGAACGTTATGGTGAGTACATAACTTCTTAATCTGAAGTAGTTAACTTAATTTGTGCAGCAACCTATGGGACAGAGTCCCCAGCTAACCGAGTCTTGGGGGGGCCTTCATGGAAGGATGTTCCGGAGCACTGCAGAGCCAAAGGATGCTCTCCCTCTGGAGATAATGTCCAATTTATAGTGACTGATAAAAGTATGGGATGAGGCCCAAGTGGCTGCTGAGCAAATATCATCCAAAGAAACTCTAGCTCTAAAAGCCGTCGAGGTAGACACAGAACGAGTAGAGTGGGCATTGACTCCCTGAGGTGCGGGCCTGCCCGAACTTTCATATGCTAAAAGGATACACTTTGAAATCCATCTAGACAGTGTGACTTTAGACAAAGATTTACCCAAGTTAAATTTGGCAAAGGAGACGAGCAACTGGTCGGACTTCCTATTACCAGATGTCCTGTGGATGTAGAAGCGAAGTTGTCTATGTACATCCAATGAGTGTAATTTGTATTCCCCTTTGTTATGGTGATTAGGAAAAAGACTGGCAGTTTGATGGACTGGTTAATATTAGACTCAGAGGCAACCCTGGGAAGAAAGGAGTGACTGGTCCTGAGGTAAACTCTATCCTTGTGAAAGGTCATGTAAGGGGGTTTTACACAGAGGGCCTGTAGTTCAGAGACCCTTCGAGCCGAGGTGATGGCGACAAGAAAGGCCGTTTTCCATGACAAGAATTTAAGATCTACTGTAGCTGCAGGCTCAAACGGGGGAGCTGTCAAGGCCTGAAGCACCAGCGTTAAATCCCAAGGAGGGACTACATCCTTCACTGGAGGTCTAAGCAGAAAGGTGCCCTTCAAAAAGGTCTTACATAATTTTGTGGTGATCAAAGGGCCCAGTTCATTTCCCACGTGATAATGAGAGATAGCTGCTAGTTGAACCTTGACTGTGGAGAAGCTAGCCCCCTGATGGAACAGTCCAGACAGAAAGTCTAACACAGTGGGTAAGGGAGCTGTAAAAGGATCCAAATTTTTGCGTTCTGCCCAAATGGAGAAACGTTTCCATTTGCTGCTATAGATCTTCCTAGTAGAGGGCTTATGTGCTGCTACTAGAATAGTTTTAACTGGGGAAGAGATGCCGGGAGTCCTAGCTACGAGTGGAACTGGAGCAGCCAAGCTGTGAGCTTGAGGTTGACCAGATTTGGGACTGGGAGATCTAGGGGGTGGGATACTAGATCCGGACTGGGATCCAGAATAAAAGGAGGATTCACCAGATGAGACCAAAGGTAAGGGAACCAGGTTTGACAAGGCCAAAATGGGGCAATGAGGATAATCCTGCTCCCCAACCGACTGGCTTTCTGAAGAAACTTCAGCATCAGGGGATGAGGAGGGTAAGCATAAAGAAGACCGGGAGGTCAAGCACGCACCAGAGCGTCTCTCGGGGGTTCCCCGGAGGGGGAAATGACAGCGAAGTAGTCGTAACATTTTGTGTTCGAGGGAGAGGCAAAGAGATCGCAACAGGGTTGACCCCATTTGGCGAAAATCCGATTCTCTATCTCGGGATTCAGAGACCACTTGTCCGCCAGGATGTTGGACCGTCCCGGAATGTGCGTTACTATGAGAAAGCGGTTGGTGGAGATCGCCCATTCCCACACCCTCATGGCCTCTTGGCAGAGTGGGTAAGACCTGGTTCCCCCCTGTTTGTTGATGTACCAGACAACTGACATATTGTCCGTCTGAATCGCAATCGTTCCTACAGGAAGAAGGTCCTGAAGTGCTTGCAACTCGAACAGCACAGCCCTCATCTCTAGGACGTTGATATACAGTGAGGTCTCCATGAGGTCCCACGTGCCTTGGACTGTCCTGCCCGAACAATGCCCCCCCCCACCCGAGGCGTGAGGCATCTGTGGTCACCATGGCTAGTGGAGGGGTCATAGAAAAGGGGCGTCCTTGCTGTAGGTCCGGGGATTGGAGCCACCATAGGTGGGCCCTCTTGCAGACCCTGCTGAGTGGAACGGGATGGTTGAGAGGATAGTGAAGAAAAGACCATTGCACCTGAAGGGTCCATTTTAAGACCCTTATGTTCAAACGTGCCATTGGCAATAGGTTGATTGCTGCCGCCATCGAGCCAAGAGCCCTCAGGACCAAGGGGAGCAGAAGATTGTAGAATGGCTTGCACGTGTAACCTCAGGGTTAGTAGCCGGTCTGAGGTCAAGAAGGCTAGGAGTTTGTTCATGTCTAATCTGGCCCCTATGAAGTCTATGGTCTGCATCGGGGTAAGAGACGACTTCTCTATGTTGATAGTGATCCCCAGCCATGGATACAGATGAAGAAAGTAGTTTCTGGCTGCACAGAGTAGATACCTTGTTGGGGCGGTCAGGAGCCAGTCATCCAGGTACAGGAAGACGTGGATTCCCTGGAGCCTTAGGTGGGCCGCTATCACTGCTAACACTTTGGTGAACACCCTGGGGGCTGTAGTGAGACCAAAGGGGAGGACCCTGAATTGGTAATGACTGGCTCCTAGCCGGAAGCGAAGGAACCTCCTGGATCGCCTGTCCATCAGAATGTGGTAGTACGCATCCTTGAGGTCTATAGAGCACATCCAATCATTCTCCTGTAAAATGGGGAGAATGGATTGAAGAGTGACCATGCAGAACTTCTCTTTGGTTACTGACAGATTCAGGGAAGAGAGGTCGAGGATAGGTCTTAAGTACCCCATCTTTTTTGGCACCAAGAAGAACCTTGAGTAAAACCCGGACCCGCACTGGTCTGGGGGGACGTGTTGGATGGCTCTTTTTTTCCAGCAAATGTTGGATTTCCATTGCTGCAGCCTCCCTCTGATCTGGTGGGACATCGGGCAGGTAACTGGGGCTGTGTGGTTAACGAGAGAAGGGAATCTGATATCCTCTGGATATGATGTGAAGCACCCAGCGGTCTGTCGTGATGGACTCCCAAGCTGCTGGGTGCTTCGAGAAACGCCCCCCGACTGCCTCCAGAGTGGAGCAGTCGGGCAACCCCTCACGGATGTTGCGTGGGTTGGTCCAAGAAGGGTTCTCTAGATCCAAAGTTCCGCGGGCCCCCTCTGCCTCTAGGACGGCGTCCACCCTGCCCTCCTCTGCCGCGGAAGGGCTGGGAGTCTGGAGCGGGATGAGACTGTTGCGACGTCTGGAACCACATCTTCTTCTGTCCCTTTTGGTTCTTAGAGAAGGACCTCTGGGGAGCAGAGAAGCGGACTCCGACGGCAGACGTCTTCCCATCCTTTTCGCTCTGGACCAAAGTATCTCGCATGGTTTTGCCGAAGAGGGCAGAATCATCAAAAGGGGCATTAGCGAAAGACGCTTTAAAGGGTTCCGCGAAATCACAGTGCCTGAGCCAGGCCTGACGTCTCATAACGAGGCCCGCTCTGCTGGCTCTAGCGGCTCCTTCCGTGGCATGAGACAGAAGCCGCACAGAGGTGTTAGATATGGATCGTAGAGTGGCCATCCGGGTGGAGTGCAATTGTTTGTCCTCCGCCGACATGGACTCGGGGGGGGGGGGGGGGTGACGCAGCGTACTCTTTGATAAGGTCCCGTTGCAGTCGTAGCACATGTGCCATGTAGTTCAGCGACCTCACAGAGAAGGTAGCCGAACTAAACACACGCTTCCCTAGGCAGTCCATCGACCCAGACTCCTTGCTCGGGGGATGAACAGAGGGACTCTCCTGAGCAAGTTCCCTGTTGGTGGCCGCCGCCACCAACATGGCATCTACAGGGGGGCCTTTGATCCAGTGGGCTTTGTCGGAGGGTGGGCTGAGAATCTTGTCCGGGCGCTTGGGGACTGGTCGGCCGGAGGGGACACCCAAGAGGTAGACGGGCCTGCTTCAAACGCCTTCAGGAACATGGATTTGTCCGAGGTAGGCTGTGGGGCAGACCACCCCCCCCCTTATTCTGAGCATCTCCAGGATGTCACCGAATGAGACATCTTCGGGGGTGATCTTGGGGAGCCTTCCTCTTCCTCCAAATCCGTGTCCTCAGTCAAGGACTCTGGGGAGTCCAGGTGCCTCCTCTTGCACCCTCGCTTGTGAGGAACTTCCTCGGGGGGGGGGGGGGGCTGTCCGAGAAGGTCTCACCAGCAACGTCTTGTTCCACTGGAACTACCTGGGACATCATAGCAGGCTGGCCCTGGGGCCGGGTGATGGAAGTCAGACCCAACTGAGAAGGAGTGTAGGGTGGAGCCGTGGCAAGGGCCGGGGGTCTGGAATCCCTTGACAGAACCCTCTCCACCACGTCGAATGCAGAGGGAGAGCTGCTCTCTCTGGGATCTGAGAGCAGACCCTCCCTCGGATCTGACGGACGGATCGGGGGCCGGCGCCAAAGCGATCCGATGGACCAGCATGCTCCGACCTGGATGGAGCCCGAAGACATACCGATACTGCTGGACCTGAAGCTCAGCCCTCGGCTCCGATAGCTCGGATCAGAAGAAAATGGACCCGACAGACTCAAGGTAGGTGTCGCCGCCAAAGTACCCGAGACTATCGGCGCCGATACACCCCCGGCTCCAAGGTGCCCGGCTCTGAAGACTCCGTACCCAGGAAACGGGATGGGGAAGGAGCTATCGGGGCAAAGAAGGGGGTCAAGCTCCCCCCTCGGAGGGGGGGGGCAGGAGCACTCCCATCTGCAGTTGGGCCTGGAGGAATCTTCTCATCATCCGGTCCAAATCTGCATCGGTGAGACTTCGGGTAGATCTCGACGAGGCCACCGAGGCGGGGCGGGAGTGTCGCCTCAATAACCTCGACGGAGGTCTGGTTTCCTGCTCCTCAGGGCCCGGTGAAAAGCACGGGGACCGGATCCGAGAAGTAGGAGACCCAGAAGTCCTGGAGGGAGAAGCCCGCTTAGCCGGGGGGGGCAGAAGCGGAGGCCTCGGCCCACCGCTTATGGTGCTTCTCCTTCCTCCTTTCTTTCCTAGCCTCCCTCTCCTCCGGGCCTAAGGCGGGAGGTTGAGTCCCGGCCGGGGGGAGGGAAGCAGGAGTGGCAGCCACCGCAGCGGGAGCCACGGGAGGACCGGAGGTAGAAGCCAAGTCGGGGGGCAGAAGACCCGCCAGAATCAGCTTAGACCTCCGGTCCTTGAGTGCCCTGGGGTTGAACGCTGCACAGATGGTACAACCAGAGGACAGGTGTTCAACCCCAAGGCACATCACACACCGAGTGTGGCCATCCGCTGGGGACAGCTTATAGCCACACTCGGTGCACTTAGAAAACACTAACGTTGGGGCCTCAGACATACTAGAAGGTAAAACCCACACACACTAGGCCCCAAACATGCACACACAACCCTAACGGAACCACGAAGGAAGGGGGAGGTTAGAATATGGGACAAAATAAATTAACTAAGATAGTTCTAAGGAATAAGGGACCCGAAAAACACAGTCACATGAGAGTTAAGAAAAGGAGGTAGAAAAGTTAAAATTTTCTCACAAAAGTATGAAAAACGCCTGAAACTGGGGATCAAGCTGCTGAAGTAAACCGCGGCAAACTAGATCGGAGGTCAGTCAGGGTTGGCAGGGGATTATGGGTAAGGGGAGGAGCTTGGAGCTCGGATCTAAAGCTGTTGAAAACTGCCGGCTCGGATCCGAATACCCATAGGTTGCTGCACAAATGAAGTTAACTACTTCAGATCATCTTTTAGCAATGAAGAGAGTTATGAAATAGAAGTGCTTTAGCGAAACTTTTAGTAGTATTTGATCAGTCTCATACTTTTAGTTTTAGAGTTATAGAGTGTGTATATTTAGCACATAGGTTAGGTGATTTAAGAAATATTACTGAGCTAAGGGAACTTAAATGGATTATTGAGCTTCAAGCAGATCGGTTACCTGGCTTAAATAACAGGGCATCAATAAAACCTCACCTTAAAAATAGAGTTTTGAAATACAAATATATTTATGTATGTAGTTGTTTTAAGTTGTTTTTACTAGCTATTTGTAATTTTTAATTAGTAATTTTTAATTATTTGATTGGATGATTAATTATCTAATTGTTTTAATTATATAAGCTGAATTGTGAAGAATTTCATTTGGTCTGAAGAAGCAACATACTAGATGTGAAAGTGCTTACCTCTATTAAATTTGTGTATTTTACTACTTTCGCGGTGTTTCTTCACTACAATATTTATTCTGCTGAAAACAAGAAAGTTGCATAAAAAGAAGTTATTTCTTACCATAACTTTGTGTTGTTGATCTTCGTTCATTCATTACGGTTGGGTTATCGGTTCCGTCCTCGGAACAGAGTCGGCCAATATCAAGCTCACGTCAGCCAAAAACTCGAGACAAGGTCCTACCCAGAATGCTCCCTGTTACCTCAGATTGAGTTTGCATGTTGATAGATAAAAGTAGAGGCTACCTCTAGTCATAACAGACCTACAAGAAGGGAGTACATGAGATCAACTAAGAAACTCCGGATGGGGGATGGAGGGTGGGAAGTAATGAATGAATGAAGAACAACAACACAGATGGAACGTTATGGTAAGACATAACTTTTTTATCTGATGTTGTTAATCTTCGTTCATTCCTTACTGATGGGACAGAGTCCCCAGCTACCTGTATTCCTGGGTGGCCCTCATGGAAGGACATTCCTGAGGACTATGGAGCGAAAGAAAGTTCTATATCTGGAAGCCAAGTCCAATCTGTAATGAAGAATAAAGGTATGAGGTTTAGCCCAAGTTGCAGCTGAGCACATAACACTGAGGGAAGTCTTAGCATGGAAAGCTGCTGAAGTTGCCATAGATCTTGTAGAATGTGCCTTGACTCTATGAGGCAAGGTGAGATTGTTTTTGTTGTAGATAAAGGTAATACAATTTCTCAACCATGAAGCCAATGTAACTTTTGATACAGGATAACCCTGTCTAGGTCTAGAAAAAGCCAGAAACAGCTGGTCTGATCTACGGGTAGATTTTGTTCTGTCCAGATGAAATTGTATTTGCCTATGAACATCCATGGAGTGCAGACAATACTTTCCCTTGTTTGAATGGTTAGGAAAGAACATTGGAAGGTCAATAGATTTTGTTGATAGACCACTCTGACACCACTTTTGGTATAAAGGTAGAATTAGTTCTCAGTGATACCCTATCCTTATGGAAGACAAGATAGGGAGGTTTGATGCATAAGGCCTGAAGTTCTAACAATCGCCTGTCCGATGTGATTGCAATCAAAAACAAAGTTTTCCAAGAGAGATATTTTACATCACATGAAGACACAGTTACAAAGAGGGGAGCTGTTGGAGCTTGCAGAACCAAAGCCAAATCCCAAGGTTGTACCAGTTCTCTAAAGGGAGCTTTTAGATGGATAACCCCTTTCAAGAAAGTCTTACAGAGTCTGTGTGACATAAGTGAAGAATCTTGAAAACCAATATGGAAATTTGAGATGGCAGCTAAATGCACATGGATAGTAGAGGCAGACACCCCAGAGTGGAAAAGATGTGATAAGTAATCCAATACCACCGAAACTGGGGCTGACAAGGGGTCTAATTGTTTATTTGCTGCCCATAGAGAGAACCTTTTCCATTTGTTAAGATAGATTAGTCTGGTGGATGATTTATGAGATGCAATAAGAATATTGCGCACGGGGGACGAGAGGTTTTCATGCCTGGCAATCATTGGAAGTGGAGAAACCAAGCTGTCAGTTTCAGGGTTGTTAGATTGGGGTGAATCAGGCCCTGCGGATGGGAGATCAATGTTCAATGTTGGGGATGGATTGAGGATCCATGGTTGATCTAGCAGGTGAGTCCAGAGGAAGGGAAACCAGACTTGTTGAGGCCAATATGGAGCAATGAAGATCATTTTGCACTTCAAGTGTTGTGCTTTCTTCAGAAATTGGAAGATGAGGGGAAGAGGAGGATAAGCATAAAGTAGACCAGAGGGTCAAGCGTGAACTAGAGCGTTTCTTGGTGACTGTCCCCGAGGGGCGATTAGGGTAAAATAGTTGCTGCACTAAATCCATGTTGGGTATGGGGTAAGTGGTATGTGAGGAGGTGATTGAGAAGCAATGAGTGAATACATTTTTCTAATATCTTGGAGAGGGGGGAAAGAATGGCTATGGGTCAGTAGTTTGAGGGGTCAGTGGAGTTTCCACCTTTATGAAGAGGGATAGTGAAGTAAGATTTCCAAAGGGTGGGGACAGTTGATTCCAGAATAGATTGATTAATTAGTATAGATACAGGATAGGCAATTGAGTCAGCAGCAAGTTTGAGGAATGTAGGAGATAGATTGTCAGTCGGAGAGCAAGGTTTTAGCTTGAGTAGTAGAGATTTGATGTAAGTAATGGGAACTGGCTCAAAAGAAAACAAAGTTGTGTTAGTAGGACTTGGAGAGGTGGGTGTCGAAGTAGAGTTTGGCTTAGAGGTTACCAGATTTTGGATGGAAGAGATAAAGTGTTTATTCAGGAGGGTAGCTGTTTCCTGAAAGGAAGAGATAGGGTATGGGGAGGGATTAGAGGGCTTTCCAGGATAGAGGATGTTGTTGAGAGTTGACCAAAATTTTTGAGGATTGGATTTGTTGTTAAGCTGAGCAGAGCTATAGTATAACTTTTTGTCATTAGTTGTATTTTTTTTGCAAGGTTCCTCAGTTGCCTGTATTTTTGAAGAAAAGGTGGTTGTTTAGTTTTAGTCCAGGTTTTCCAAGCATGATCTCTGTTTCATAAGGGACCTAGTCTCTTTGGAGAGCATGGTTTGATTTTACTCTGATCTTCCTAGAGGGAGCTAAGGAGTTTACAGTATTCATGAAGATGCTATTGAAAGTGCTTACAGCATCGTTTAGGGGGAGGTGTTTTAGAATGGACCAATCTATGTTGTGAAGAATGGAGTTAAATTGGGATGAATTGAAAGTCGATAGTTTTCGACAGACTTTGATAAGGTGGGGTTTAGGAATATGGGAGTAGTGTCTTAAGATGGTGGTAGAGAAATGATCACTGAGGGAGTCAGGTAAGGTGGTGGGATTATGGAATTGGTAAGGATCCAGTCTATGATGGAGCTGGAAGAGGAATTTTTATGGAAGCGAGTGGGAGATGTTATAAGTTGGTGGAAGCCGTGTAGGTGGATACTGAGTTGGGGGGAGTCAGTTGTGAGTTTGGACCAATCAATGTTGACATCACCAAGGATAAGTGTCTCATATGGTATGTTGCGGTATGTCAAAACATTTGACTTATAAACTTTCCAAGTAGTGGGTTACTGTGCAGCACTTAGGATCTGGACCACCCTGGGAGTGTATGAAGGGGATTAGGAAATAAAGTTCTTTAATGCGAGACCTTCAACTCATGAACAATATAAATGTCATTTAAAATACAATGAAGATTCAGCTTCCAAACAGTTTTAATTAAAGTTGTTTTAAATAACTTGCCTACTTGCTAGAACAAATGAAAGACCAACTGATGCCGAGGTGAAGGCTGCTGGGATTTCCAAAGTCAGATATTCTTGTCATTCTTCTGTTTTTCTTAAAATGACCTGTGAGGGGGTCAAGAACTTGACCACAACAGCACTGTGCCCTCTTCATCATGCTTAAGCAGTTGACGACCCTCTGCCCAAAGAGAGGTTCTATCAAAAGGTGCAATGATGAAAAAACACCTTTAAGTGTTCCACAAAACATATAAGGTACACCCAGGCCTTACACTATATTGTGAGGCCAGAGAGTCCACTGATCTAGCTGCTGCATCTACTGAATTGCATAACACATGCTTGGACAGTGAGGAAATGAAGTTGATAGTGGCCATCTGGATCTCTAAGTGTTTAGAAAGGTCAGCCATGGGTAACTGTTTCATGTTTTCACATTTTTATCTATCAGATCTTTCGGAAACTTCACCATATGCACCAAGTGCTTCATTGCTCTGATGGAAAAGGTGCTTAATGCATATACAAAATTTCCCAATAAGCCATCATCCTGGAGTCCTTGTTAGGGCTTGAGAATCTACTGGGACTTCATATTTGGTGGTCGCTGACACCACAACAAGAGGACTCTTACTCCAGTAAGCGACTATCCTTGGGGGTCCAAGCACTGTCACTGGCTTGTGTGGAATTATATTCATGACCCCTGGCTCCTCAAAGACATGGAGCATACCAGGTCAATGAGCTTGTCAAGTGGGGGTACAACTCAGGCTGCTGAGGCTAAGACCTGTAAGTCTCTTGAAGTGTCTCTTCCTCAGTAGATGTGGGGGACTTAACAGAGGGGGAAGAGTAAGTAATTAAGATGAAGAAAAATCTTAACAGAACTACTCAGAAACTGAGAGAAAATGTCTCCTGAAGTAAATATTAATGATAAAAGCACTTGCCTGGCTCAAAGCAAATTAAAATCTTCTTGAAATGCTTGAGCTGAACCCATAAGACATTATAGAGCTTGACAGTGACAAAGGGATCTTAAGAATTAGTTAACAGCACTGCATTTTGGGACATGGGAGAACTCAACCTACCAAGAATTTTGTTGTTGCTGTGAAGATTAGGTGCCTTCAGGGAGCAGTCTACCAGTTCTAGTGTTTGGAACTTAACTTTTTGTAGATAATTACAGATATATGTGAATAGTTTCCATGCACCACAACTGAAATTTAAGGCAGTGAATATGTTATATTCCCTCCAGGCCAAAAACAGTAAGACTGCCAAGCATGAGTCTTGGATACGCATTTACTGCACTGCTTGCAGATTTTCACTTAAGCACTGCACTTGGGGGGTTTTCAACAATGTAGAGCGGATATAAAAAAAAGTGTACACACCCCTGTTAAAATGCCAAGTTTTTGTGATATAAAAAATGAGACCACAATAAATCATTTCAAAATGTTTCCCACCTTTAATGCGACTTATAACTTGTACAATTTAGCTGAAAAACAATTTAATTACAGCTTTCAGTCTTCTTGGATAGGAGTCTATCAGCATGGCATATCTTGACTTGGCAATATTTGCTCACTCTTCTTTGCAAAAGCGCTCCAAATCTGTCAGATTGCAATGGCATCTCTTGTGTACAGCCTTCTTCAGGTCACCCCACAGATTTTCTATTGGATTTAGGTCTGGGCACTGACTGGGCCATTCGAAAAATTTAATTTTCTTCTGGTGAAGCCATTCTTTTGTTGATTTGGATGTATGTTTGGGGTCATTGTCATGTTGAAAGGTGAAATTCTTCTTCAGCTTCAGCTTTCTAGCAGATGCCTGAAGGTTTTGGGCCAAAAGTTACTGGTATGTGGAACTGTTCATAATTCCCTCCACCTTGACAAAAGCCCCAGTTGCAGCTGAAGAAAAGCAGCCCCAAAGCATGATACTGCCACGACCATACTTCACCGTGGGGATGGTGTTCTTTTGGTGATGCAAAGTGATGTTTTTGCGTCAAACGTACCTTTTGGAATTGTGGCCAAAAAGTTCAACCTTGGTCTCATCAGACCATAACACATTTTTCCACATGCTTTTGGGAGACTATGTATTGTTTTGGAAATTTTATCCTGACCTGGATGTTTTTCTGTATAAGAAAGGGCTTCTGTCTTGCAACCCTACCCCATAGTCCAGACATATGGAGAATACGGGAGATTGTTGTCTCATGCAGTACACAACTACTACTTGCTAGAAATTCCTGCAGCTCCTTCAGTGTTGCTGTAGGTCACTTGGCAGCCTCCCTGACCAGTTTTCATCTTGTCTTTTCATCAATTTTGGAGGGACGTCCAGTTCTTTGCAATGTCACTGTTCTCCCATATTTTGTCCACTTTTTGATGACTGTCTTCACTGTGTTCCATGGTATATCCAATGCTGTGAAAATTTTTTTGTACCCTTCTCCTGACTGATACTTTTCAACAATGAGATCCCTTTGATGCTTTGTAAGCTCTCTGCGAACCATGGCTTTTGCTGTAGCAGGCAACTGAGTAAATGTCAGGAAAATCCTACTAGGACAGCTGAACTTTATTTGGAGTTAATCAGAGTCTCTAACTGATGGCAGGTGTGTACCTACAAAGATTGAATGCTGTAATTAAATCATAAGGTGCTTCAACAAAGTATTACTTTAAGGGTGTGCACACTTACGCAACCAGCTTATTGTAAGTTTTTTATTTTTTATATTTTTCCCCTAAAAGATTTGTCTTTCTATTGAATTATACAGTTTATAGGTCACACTAAAGGTGGGAAAAGTTTTGAAATGATTTGTTGTGGTCTCATTTTTTTATATCACAAAAACCTGGCATTTTAACAGGGGTGTGTACACATTTTATATCTATTGTATGTCAGAACTGTGAGAAGGGCGGCAAAGAACTGACAGGCTCAGGGGTTACACCCACTTATGCAGTCAGTGTAGGACATCATACCACTGACTGGCACACAACGGGCATACTTTCAGCACAGGATATGCTACGAAAAATGCTACATTATGAATGGGGGAGTGGATGAATCCAATCACAGGGAGCCATCAATACATGATCCTCATGTTTGATCTTACAACACAGTCAGCCATCACATTGTCATTATCTCCTCCAAATTATTCAAGCACAGAGAAAATGATGTGTTACTTTTGCCATATCCCAACCACTGGGTCTTGGTCTGTTGTGTGAAATATAAAATACCTGTCAAAGTTAAAAAAAAAAAAAAAATTTGTGTGTTTGAGTATACATATATACATATAATACATGTATGTACATATGTGTGTGTGTGTGTGTGTATACATATATATATATATATATATATATATATATATATCATCTCAGATGATTATCAGAGTTTCAAAACTTCAAAGTTCATACGATATGGTCGGGAACATATGATTAAAGTTTTGAAACTTTAAATGTTGTGAAGAGAGAAAGATAGATTGCGGTACAGTGCGGAACGCATATATTTAAATGTTATCTTTTAGCAGGACTCATCTTTCTACCATTAATCTCTGGGGAAAAATTTTTAAAAATTTTTAAGGCAGTTAATTCAGTCTATGGCCTTGTAAATTATGCAAAATGTACAGCTGTCTCTCAAATAAACATAATAATAAATGTGTGAATACTAGGATTATTGCTACAGTAATATTTACAATAAAAGGTTATTCACTGCAGATTGAAGACTGCCTATCCAAACTGACTTCAGCAGCTTTGAATGACCTTCTTTGTAGAATTAGTCTCCACCCCACTTTAATGGTCTATCCTGTTAGGAAATAAACTTCTTTACTATTCACTAGTGCTTTGGCAGCAACATTCTAAAAAGGAAGACTACAACATCTTTCACAAGAGGAAATCATAAAAAAATCTTTCACAGGAGGAAATCATAAAAAAGCATTGCTCACACTGTTTCCACTACAGCACTGGCAATACTTTACTGTTTTTTTCCCCCCAGGTTTTTCTTTTTGTCTGTGGTTGTGCAACTTTGCAGTTTACATAATCTAAATAAGGAGTTGTATGGGAGAAGTCCCCTACATAGCTGGTGGGGATGGGGAGAATAAGAAAGCTTGCCTCTCTGCAAAACTGCAAAAAAAATTTTTCTTTTTTCACCTGCTAGATACACAACCTGTTGCACTGATCCAGCTGTAGCATTATCCTTATCCAAATGCAACTTATACCACTGCAGTAAAACTGTAATGGAGCACGTGGGTTTAGCAGTTTACAGCCCAGAAACCCACACTGCAGAAGCATACGTTATAAAATGAATCAAAATTAATATTAAATACACTAAATAAAACAAAAAATTAAGTTAATAGGACTGCGGAACCAAACTTAGATCATCCATTAGCTATTTCCACTGACTTGGAAATAAATAAGGAAAATGATGCTGAATCTGTGGTAAGACAGAGAAGACCGTTTTTGTGACTATTTCAAACATGTTGGACATTAGACAGAAACCAGCTGAAAAAGCTCTACAGAAACTTAATAAGCTGGAATCCCTTATGCATAGGAAGCTGTGTTTTATAGTCGACTGTTATAAAAAGTACTTGAAAACAGAACTGCCAGCTGGTCTCAGAATGAATAAAAAATGCCAGCTTCTACAGTTGATAAAGAAGATAATGACTTAATGACAATATGTCAGCAAGACTCATTAGCATGCATCCATGGCTGGCTTGAGATTATTATGGAAAATAACAAATGTCTTACTGATACCTCATCCTTTTCATAAGGAATTTAAATAAGCAGCTCAACTGCAATATTTTTCTTAAACTAGGGAACAGAATTATATACTCTTGATCACGAAGAAAATACAACATTCATTTTATTTAGTCTGTTTCCTTGTTCACAGAATTAAACACATTCTTGCCGAAATTACCCAGTAACCTGTACTGCTTGTCATAAAGCAAGCTATCGTTAACAGGATCCATCCTGAAACCACTCCTTTCACCAATTGAGATGGCTACCAGATCAGCAAAGTGGTTCTTGTACTCTGCCACTTCTGTCAACCTAAAGAATGGGTTATGATTCTTGTTTGCAAACAGATATGACTTTGGAGCCAGTGATCTACTCTCAAACAAATGGAAGTCAGAAGGAACGACACTATATTTGGGCTCATCTACGCTCGATATCTTTCGGCACCATCTATCGGAGAACAACATTTCTTCAGACCTTAACTTGAAAAGTTCCAACATTATGTTTACGATCTTCCGGAAGACAACACAGACAGGTGAGGAAATGAACAGCGATTCCTCACTATGAATTTAGAAAGACTGCTGTTAAGCAAGTATTTTTTTGATAACACTACAGTACAAAAACTTTCAGTACGATGAGTTAGATAAAGTAGAAAGGGTTGTCGCCAAACTTAGGTAGCCTAAATAACCAGAAATCCTGTAGAACTATTACAGATATTTAGGAAATTTTATTTAAATGTGTACAATGCAAAGGAATGTGGAAACCAAGAAAAGACATTAAATGGAAATATTTATAAGAGACTTAATCATGTCAAGGTTAGAGGAAGATGAGGCTGAAGAACTAATAGTTAAGATAGTGTCTGCAACGCTACGAGGACTGCCATCATTACCAGACCACTGATGCAAAGGTTAGCCTCTTGTAGTGACCTCATTCCTTGGACAGACCTCCCTTCATAATGTCACTTCCCCCCTCCCCAATATGGTAACTGTAGACAATGATAATGGAAGAAAGGGTCTTCTCTCCTGAACAAAATGGACTGTACCTACCAATTCAGACTGTTGCTGTGATCATCAACATGCATTTGGTGAACACTGGTAATGACTAGTTCCCTGCCAAAAGCACCATAACCTTCTAGAGTGCTTTGCAATCTCAATGTAGTAGCAGTAAAGATCCTGAAGGCCTATGGACCACATCCAGTCCCCTCTCTGTACTTAAATATTGGAATGCATTGTGATCATATGTACCATATGGAATTTTTTTTCTTCTTTACATGTAGATTTAGGCTGCCGAGACCTAGAAAGCCCTGAGGTCCTTGATCTTCTTTGGCACTACGAAGAACACAGAGCAGACTATGGATCCTCTGTGGTCTGGTGGGAACCTCTTGGATGGCTCTTTTTTTGCAGAGACTGTAAAATTTCTCAAGCTACTTCCCTTTTCTACGTGGTGGAATGTATGGAAGAATCTCTTGCATTCTGCTTGAAGGTGGAGATGAACAATATAATATAGCCTTTGAATATTATTTTTTTCACCCAGGCTTCCTGTGTGATGATTCACCAGACTTCTGGGTAATAAGAAAGTTCTCCCCTGATGGCTTTCAGACAGGAGCAATAGGGCAGTGTTTCAGAAGCAGTGAAAGGTTCCTTAAAAAGGGAAGCTCTAAACCCATGGTTCTGTGGACCCCTATGCCCTGGAGCAGCATCCATTAAAGGATCTCCTCTGTCAGAAGAATACTGGGATTTATTAAATCAGAGTCCCTTGTTGGTCTTCTGGTTTTGGAGTAGAAGTTGCAAAACAGACTAAGACAGCAGGCAGTGTTTCACCTTCTTGTTCCTTCTCTGTCAAGGTCTCCTTCACTTTTCAAAAAACAGTGGTGATGCATCACAGGTGACATTCAAAAAGAAAGCGTTAAAGTTGGCCTCAAAATCACACAATCTCAGCCTGGCCTGCTGGCACATGCCTATAATGGTGTCTTCTGTTTTCATGGATAGCAGTCTTGTGGTCAGGTCAATGATGGATAACACAGAAAGTTAGGCCCGGATTTGTCTCCTTGTGTCTAGTGGAAGAGTCTCTGAAGGAAATCCAAAGTCTGCTTTGCCTGATCCATTTGGAACCATGTCAAATGAGAAACGTAGCTCAGAGCCCTCAGTAAAAACGTTCCTGAGGTTTAAGACCACTTGCTAAACCAGTCCATCATTCCAGATTTTCTAATAGGAGGATCAACAAGGGAACTCTCATTTGACAGCTCTTTTGTGACCACTGTAACCACAATTGAATGAATCAGAGGTATCTCACTCCAATGGGTGGCCTGTGGGAGCTCTCAGTACCTGTAATGGTTTCAGGGGTACTGGTTCAATCACACCGGGCTTTCACTGTGCCATCTCTGCCACCACATTGATAAGACTGCTGGTGAGAGGAACCACCCAGCAAGTACAGGAGTCAGTTCTAAAGGCCTCAAGAAACACTTACCCATCTGGGAAAGTGATATAAGTGGACCAGTTCCATAACTTCTTTGAATATGAAATCTTCAGAGTCTAAGAAGGGAACATTCCCCTTAACTGAGGTCCGTACCATACGTGAAAGATTCTGCTGGGGAACTGAAGCATCTCCTGTAACACTGACACTTGTGAATCTTGGGGGGGGGGTGCTTCATATCAGCTAGTAGTATCCATATATCACTGTTGAAGGGAGGGTTCAAGGCCCTTAAAAGTGTCTATCTGTGTGACTGAAGATGACAGCTGAAAGTATCAGACACAATGGGATGGGAGGATGAAGCCAGAACAGTAGGGGCAGCCCCACTCTGTGTAGGATGGTAAGCAGCAATTCTCCCAAATGTCAAAACTGACACTGAAGAAGGTAGCATGTGAACAGTCAATACGTCTATGGAAGAAGAACTTGATGGAACTGAAAACTGCTTCACAAGCTCCAAAGTGTCAGTCAGGTCCAAAACTGAGACTGCAGCCAAGAAATCAAGCATAGAGGGGCCTGAAGTCATGAATGGACCCAAAAAGATCAGTGATGGATGTGGCTCTGGGACACTAGTATGAGTCGTTCAGCTGAGACAGATTTAAGAATACAGTGCACTGGATGCAGTCAGCTTTCAACACCGATAGAGGGAAGACAACAGTTGGCTTTGGCTCTGTGGCCACCAGGACTAAAGTGAGTGCCAGGGAATGAGCAAAATTAATGAGAGTGGAAGGGTCTGCCTACCTG
Organism: Protopterus annectens; assembly: GCF_019279795.1. Taxonomy (NCBI): domain Eukaryota; kingdom Metazoa; phylum Chordata; order Ceratodontiformes; family Protopteridae; genus Protopterus; species Protopterus annectens. The sequence goes on from NC_056744.1 coordinate 979,875,488, forward strand.
AACACCCTGGGTGCGGAGAGGGACAAGATGACTCCCATGTCTATTTGAGCTTTTCTCAAAGACCTTCATAATTTAGTCCCAATTAAACTCAATGGCAGTCCTGGTGAACCAGACAGACTTAAGTGAGGACAAAGAAGGGGGTCTGGAGCCCATCAACCCCAAGAGCTCCGTCTCAGAGTAATGAGTACCCACACACAAGTCCTTTGGGGACATATCACAAATAATCATACTCTCTACTTTAACAGCTACTGATAATGAGGGTCAAGGAGTTGACTAAAGACTGAGAAGCATCAGTATGCCTCATTTTCTTGTCTTTTTCATGCATTCTATCCCTATATAAATACCAGCATTCTGTTGGTAATTTCTCAATGCTTTTTGAAGGATGAGAAGAGTACGCCTTTTGAATTATTTTTTTTCTTCCTGGGTAGGCTTTTAGGGGAAAAAATATAAAACCCTGTGCATATTCAAAGACTGCACGAGCTTTAAGTAATAGAAGGAGTGACCAAAGTGCATGCAAAAATAATTATTAAATTGTCAGGAAAATGACAAATTAATAGGGTTAGAAAGGTCTAAGTAAGAAGCTATACATTTTATGTGTTTGTGTATACATACACATATATACATATATTTATATATATATATATATATATATATATATATATATATATATATATACACACATACATACACATACATATATATATATATATATATATATATATATATAGATAGATATATATAGATAGATATATATATATATATATGTATATATATACATATACACACACACACACACACACACACACGTGTGTGTATAGATATATATATGGGTGTCCTACAACCCATCGAGAAGTTAACATTTCACAGTAAAAATAGGCCAGCATAGCTGATCAAAAATTAAAAGATTGCACATACTGGCTTTTTTTCAGCACAAGATCACATGACAGGGGATCGGGAATTTACCATTTCATTACACTGTACTGTGATTTTGGGGTTGGTATACATAACTGGCAGGGGTTGTGAAAGGGTACCTAGGAGGCTTATCCTGGCTGGAAAAAAGTAGAGGGTGCTTTTCGTCTAATCTTTGTGATTCAAAATATTATGTATTAAAGTCTTTGTGATTTGAACAGTTCAGAGTATATAACAGGTGTTCGAAGTTTTGATAATTCAAACATCTGTCAAACTTATGTACATAGTATGCATATGGCTCTGTATCAATTTAAAGGAAGCATGGATTGAACCACAACTGGACAAAAAAATGACAAAGCACATATGACTGAAAAGCCATTTTGTTGAAAACTATAGAAGTCTATAGATGGTATTTCTGATGGTATTTTTATTGTGGGAGTTATCAGGGACATAATTTAGAAGATTAAATGTATGGCTTGGCTAAGCCCACTGATCAAATGATATCCCCAGATTTGTAAATGTTTGTGTTTGTGTGCTAGCACTGATTCACTTGTGTGTGTTTTTTTTTCTTTTCTCCGCTGGTGTGCAACAGTGCACTTAAAAAATATAATCAAAGAGGGGTGTGGGGGGAAGAACCTCAAACTTACAGAATGCAAGGGGGGCTTCCCCCCTTACAAAAAACTTTTTTGTGATATGTTATTGTGTATAACATTATCAATGAAATGGCTTTTAAGTCAAATGTACTTTAAATCATTTGTACCTACTGTTTTTCTTTCAGTCAAAGCTACCTTTGATAAAAGATAAAGAACCATATACATTTTTAAACAAATACTCAAAAAGAAGAGTAAGAGTTTGAAATAGTAGGTAGGAAGAATCAGATACATCACCAAATATCATGGAAAACCATTTATGAGAAAAACAATGATCACTGGAACACTGCATCTGGTGTTAAAAGCGGCAAAAGAAATTTGAGAAACAAGTAGGACTGCATTGTGTTATTGGAAACAGGGAAGCTAAAACACTGCAGAAGCTCCCGAGTGAGAAGTCTGCCATCAAGATGGATTGAGAGGACAATAAAGGATCTGTTGTTATCTTGTAAACTGTCTGCATGCTTAACAGCTCTCAAAGACTCCCAATTTTCACATTTCTTCATACAAAACACAATTTAAAAGCTCTTGATTTCTTGTATAATTCCAGTTAAAAATCCATGGTCTTTAAGGTATTCAGACCTTTTCTGGTCTTGCTTGTTTAACTAAGTGGCTTACTAGGTAATAGTAGGCCATATTAGAAAGGGTGAGGAGTTAACAAAATACACTAAGACTGTTAATCTAGGATGTCCTGCAGAAGAGAAATCAATCACTGTATGCCATTTATTATCCATATCTTCATATTTATGTTCATATTTTCAAAACTACAACACCTACAATAACACTGAGGGGTATGGTGTTAGCTGCTATAGTGGGAGACAATAAAATTCATTGTCAGTGTCCATTTACATCACATTATACCAGAGATATTTGTTAGCTGTTTGTTTGCAATTATAAAAAATAAGCAATATTTTCGTATATACTTAATACTTCAAAAACCAAGTGACTCACAAACTACTGCATGGCATGAGGTGAAACCTTTATCTTTGTTGAAGAGAACTGTCTGATATTTGTTCAGTAAGTGGCACATATTGAGAGAAATTCACTGTTACTTATATTGCTAATTATATAATTAAGCATTATGCTTTCCTATTTCTGTAAATATCTCAATAAACATATCAATAAACATATACCCAGACAGAAATTATTTGCCATCATGTAAAAGCTTATGTCTGGTTAGCAGTGTTCTAACAATATTTGTCTAGGTGGTACAGTTTTAAATATACAGCAATGTCATTGTAAAAGTTTAGCAAAGAATATATTTCTGGATTTGTGTACATAACATATTAGAGTATTTATGGAAAGAATGAACACACTGACTTAACACTGTAAAGAGTACTTCTTATTGGGAACATTGCTATTTGCACAATTTTAATAGTTTTTACTGTTCACAAATCATTTAACATTTCAGAAAATGTTCTAGAATGCAAGGATGTGTGTTGGCTACCATACATGTGATACCCCAATTCACACAAGTGTTGGGTTAATAACCTGTTTTCATTTTTTTATTCCAATTTGATCACCAATATACGAACTGCATGGATGAGGGTGTGCTTTGTGTGGGTTCTGGTTACATGAATATTCTCCTTGATGTCCCTGATGGTAGATGGGGTTTGTACTGGGAGGGTGTAGTATAGGAGGGGGAAAGGGTGCAAGTCTGAGCTTCTGTATGCTTATCCCTCAACTCAAATAACATTATCAGAAGAGGGATGGGAAATTAAGGGTAGGTCTTAAAGTACCCCCCCAAGAACCCTAAAGATTTACATCAGCCCTGGTCAAAATCAATGTTAATCTGGAGGTAGAAAAGGACTTGTAGACCTGACATTGGATGTCGGGCACAGAGGATGGCTCTCAAAATGAAGTGAGGGCCATAGCGTAACCTCCCACCCACAAAAAAAAAAATGAATTGGAGAACCAAAAGCTATGAAACAGAGATGCTAACTATCATGCTGAGCACAGTAAGTTTCAATCATTTCAATGTTATGCAAACTTTATCAGTAAAACATTAGTGCTGGATGTCCCATCTGTTTAATATAATTTTGGGTTTAAAAATGAGCTTTCGTTAGAGCCTTGGAAGTAAGTCTGATAAAACACTTACATATGGCAAAGAATTAACCTTTAGCCCAAGTTTTTTTGACTGTGCTATTGTTATAACCTGGGAGAAAAATACCACGTTTTGAATAGCAGCAGAGGATGATTACTCACAAGACAGACACCATTCTTAGCTTATGCCCAGTCTAATACCCTAAGCACAGACCTTTGCTTATGGACTCCAACTTGTTTCAAATCCTTACACCACACCCTACTGCTCCCTAATAAACCAAAATGTTAATACTTTAGCAGTAAACATTTACTGGAATATTACAAATAGATGGGCAATGGCATGTCTGCATAACTGAGTTTTTGTGCATCTTTATTGTACGCATGTGAAACTTTATTTATTACCATAGAAACCAGACAATCAGTGAAAGAATGTTTTCTTCTCAGACATACCTGTTCCTGTCGAAGCTTTAAAAGTAGACCACGTTGCTTTTTTCGAATGGGAGGCATTTTATCATCTTCACCTTTGTCTCGCAAACGCCTGGAGAAAAAACAGTAATTTAAGGTAAGCCTTAACTTAATCATTTCAGATAGTTCAATACTGTAGCTCATTTTAAACATTTTTTCTTTAACTCAGTATTTCAAAGAAAGTCTAATTATACAAAATTTGATCATACACGTTTCAAAATATTGTAGTTAAAGGAAAAAAAAACAGTACATAACTCAAAGAAACCATGACAAAGAAAAAAAGGAGAAACGTGCATCATATAAAGCAGGAAAGCTAATGTATGCACCAAGGCACTGTCAAAGGATACACATCAGTGAGAGGGGCAGTAAAGGAAAATGTTAACCAAGTGATTAACTATTTTATCAATACCAATGTGTTGTGTGACTGGGAAGTGAGAAAAGTTGGAAAATGCACAGAAAAGGTATGAAAATGTATGCTTTTGAATGTGCTTCAAGAATTAAGCAGCTGTACCAAAACAAAACTACAGTACCCCAGCGACTAGAAGAAAATAAGTAATATTTAAGTACCTACCATATCAGCTGATCTTCAGAAAGGTGCTCCACAGTGTGTGACATATACATTTCCTCCTTAAGGACACTTTCTCAGTACAATTTTTTTAAGCAAGTTTGGACTGGACTGCACTCGCATGCTAACAGTACACACACACCAAAGCATCAAGCTTTTAGGTGAAGAAAGGCACACTCTCAAGGAGTTTTTAAGATGACTACATACTGACTACTAGCCTAACTTCAGCTCTTCCAGTGTGAAAAAAAAAACAAAGTCAAAGACAAGGGCCAGGAACTCACTTTCAGTAAATTCAACTACTGGCTAGAAAATACACTATTCTGAATGCCAGCCAGCAAAGAAGAAACTAAGAGAGCGTAAAAGAAAAAAAGCTAGAAAACATGAAAATACAATGACTGGAAATAATCCTGCAGCTGTTCAGCAAAAAGTAGCCCAAGTTCCAGCTCTGGTGCAAGACATGGCTTCCAGTAATCTAGAAGAAAAAAAGTCAAATGAGCTCAGAGCTGATTAAAATAAATTAAACTCTGAAGGAGTACATTAACTCAAATAACACAATGCTGGAAATAATGGAAGAATCTTTAAACAGATACTCAGATGACCTGATAAAAAGAGAGGATGAAATGAAGAAAAGGCTGGCTGAGTATGAGACTATTCAAGAAAAATGTTTCAAATGGTAGAATTAGGGGACAGAGCACATAGGGAAAAATAAGATTTTCTGCTGTTTAAGAGAAACTAGAAGGAACAAGCTGAATTAATTTTATGAAGGCACTAACAAACAGCTGAACTGCTATCCCATAGCAGGAACTGTTAATTGAAAGGGCACATTGTGTGATATGCTTCAAACCTACCCTTAAGAAAACAGCTAAGACCTGTATTATTGAAGATTAAAACATACTAGAAGAAAGAGTTGATCCTAACAAAACTGTGGCAAATAGCAAAGTATTAAAAGTTGGAAATAGCAGACTATTTGTGGGAAATGATATTCACTGTACACCACTCAGAAGAAAAACAAACTTATTCCAGCAATCAGGGAATGTCAAGAGGCAGGTGTGAGATTCAAGCTGCTATATCCAGCTGTCTTCAGAATATATTTTTTCCTAGAGGATCAGTCATTTTTAATGCAGCAGGCTAAGGAGGAAATATAAAAGTTTGTCCAGCAAAAATTGAGTCATCTAGCAGAAACTATTCTTCTGATAATAAAACACAGAGAGACTTTGCCAGTGAAATCTTTTTCACTGTTCCAAAGGAAAATTCTTGAGATACACAGAAAAGCACAAGAGTTGACTAGAAGAATCGGCAGTACCTTGGAAATGAACTGGAATCTGGAGTTGGGAGACTGACATGAAAAGGAAGACTAACAACACAGGCATTAGTGAATAAATGTGAGACTGCAAAGAATCAATCACATTTGTAAAATAGACTGTATAATAAAAAGTGGAAAGAGTGGACTTTTGTTGACTTTGTTAAACTTGTGGGGAACTGAAAGGCATTTGCCTCACTTCATGCCATTAATGTTTGGAAGGTCACCAAGGAGAGGGGAAGAGGTAGGAAAAGGGTAACTGCAAGAAAAAAATCTATTCTTATCAGTATTTCTATGAAACTTTTCACAATATAAATTGCATGTTTTACAGTAAAGCTTCTTAGTTCTTCTTGCATGTGATAAAGATACTAAAGTAAACGGATGCCTTTCCCGCCCTACTTCTCTCTCCTTTTTCGTACTAAGAAATGTAGGCATTACAAGAGAGAGAGAGGTCTTAAGAAAATCACTTATAAGTTAATATGCTGTAATCTTGGGTTGCTGAGATGGGGTGCAAAAATATAGATCATAACATATGTAAGGCTGACATGTTTTCTCTTACTTTTGCATAGGTTAATATCTGGATTAAGATCCATGGCATAATCTAAAACAGAAGCCTGCAGTTGGGGACTACACTTTTTTCTCTTACATTTTCATGGAGAAAAGTTAATAATAGGGCAATAAAAAGCCAGAACTATAGCTTCTTCAAAGCTAAAAGTTAAAGAATTCTGAAACCATGCATGTTGTTTTTCACATTTGGGAGGGGAATAAGCATAAAAAAAAGAATGGACACCAACCAGTTTAATTAGAAGCACATGCAATAGCATCTGTCTTAGCATGGATAAAAAGAAGTTATGTACTCACCATAACGTTCCATCTGAGTAGGTACTTCATTTGTCTGCAACCTGTGGGTATCGGATCCGATCTCGGATCCGAGCCAGCAGCTTTACTAGCTAAAAGATCCGAGCTCCTCGTCTTACCCATAATCCCGTGCTACATACTCCCTTTCCCCAGATCGAGTTTGCCTAAACTAGCAACCAAGACTCTCGACCAAGTACCATAACCTACTGCCTAACTGCATGAACCAATGTCATTCATAGTCAGGAAGCACGATACTGGATAGGGGGCATGGAGGGGAGGGGTTAGTTGCAGACAAATGAAGTACCTACTCAGATGGAACGTTATGGTGAGTACATAACTTCTTTATCTGAAGTAGTTACTTCATTTGTTCTGCAACCTGTGGGACAGAGTCCCCAGCTACCTAATAAAAACCCTGGGAGGTCCTCAAGGAAGGATATTCCGGAGCACCGCGGAGCCAAAGGAAGCCCTACTCCTGGATATCATATCCAACTTATAATGAGAAATTAATGCACGAGAAGAGGACCAAGTAGCTGCTGAACATATATCATCAAGAGGAACTCTGGACCAAAACGCTGCAGAAGTAGCTATGGAATGAGTTGAATGGGCATGGACTCCAGAAGGAGCAGGTTTCCCTGAGGCTAAGTAAGCACGGCTGATGCATTGCGAAATCCAGTTTGCTAAGGTAACTTTGGTAATAGCCTTTCCTAAAGAAGGTTTGGCAAAAGGCATAAACAATTGATCAGACCTACGAGTAGCCTTCGTCCTGTGCAAGTAAAAGCGCAGTTGTCTATGTATGTCCAATTTGTGTAATTTATATTCCCCTTTGTTCTGGAAATTGGGAAAAAATACTGGCAAATTAATCGACTGATTAATATTTGATTCAGAGGCCACTTTGAGCAGAAAGGAGGGGTTAGTCCTGAGAAACACTCTATCCTTATGAAAAATTAGATAAGGGGGTCTCATGCAAAGCGCTTGAAGTTCTGAGACCCTCCTGGCTGACGTAATAGTGATCAGAAAGGCTGTTTTCCAGGATAAAAATTTTAATTGAACCGAGGCGGCCGGTTCGAAGGGCGGACTCGTTAATGCCTGCAGAACCAATGTCAGGTCCCATGGTGGAACCGCAGTCTTAACTGCTGGCTTCAGCAGAAAAATTCCTTTCAAAAATGTTTTGCATATTTTAGCTGAAGCTAACGATCCCAGCCCATCTCCTATGTGAAAATGAGAGATGGCTGCCAACTGTACTTTAACTGTAGATGCACTGGCTCCTTGATGAAAAATGTGTGACAAAAATTCAAGAACAGTTGGGATAGGGATGGTAAAGGGATCCAAACCCTCGTCTGTGGCCCAGATAGAAAAACGCTTCCACTTACTACTGTAAATTTTTCTGGTAGTAGGTTTGTGCGCTGCTACCAGAATGTCTTTCACTGGTGAGGAGATACCGGGAGTCCTTGCCATCAGTGGAACTGGATCAACCAAGCCGCGAGCTTGAGGTTTTCCAGGTTTGGGGGTTGCAATCCCGCAGGATGCAAAATCAGATCCAGGATGGGCTCCAAGATCCAAGGAGGAACTACACTGTGAGACCGCAGATAAGGGAACCAGATCTGGCGAGGCCAGAATGGGGCTATGAGGATAACTTTGCTGCCCAACCTTCTGGCTTTCTGAAGGAACTTCATCATGAGAGGAAGACGGGGGTAAGCATAGAGGAGACCAGGTGGCCAAGCATGAACCAGAGCACCTCTGGGGCTCTCCCCTGGTGTGGGAATTAGAGCGAAAAACTCGCTGCACTTTGTGTTTGCTGGAGAAGCAAAAAGATCGCAACAAGGTAGACCCCACTTGAGGAAAATCTGTTTCGCTACTGACGGGTTCAGAGACCACTCGTAAGGTGTGAGGATCAAGCGATTCAGCTTGTCCGCAAGAACGTTGGACCATCCCGGAATGTGCATTGCTATCAGAAAACGGTTGGTGGATATCGCCCATTCCCAAACTCTCATGGCCTCCCGACAAAGGGGATAAGATCTGGTTCCTCCCTGTTTGTTTATGTACCAGACTACTGCCATGTTGTCTGTCTGTATTGCAATAGTCCCCAAGGGAAGAAGGTCGTGAAGAGCTTGCAACGCTAGAAGCAATGCCATCATCTCTAGGACATTGATATGCAGAGTGGTCTCCAAGGGAGCCCATGTGCCTTGGACGGTTCTGCCCATAGCATGCCCCCCCCCCACCTGAGGCGAGAAGTGTCCGTGGTCAATGTGGCTTGGGGTTGAGGCATCACGAAGGGTCTCCCTTCCCGCAGCTCCCGTGAGCGAAGGCACCAAAGGAGGGAGTCCCTGCAAACCTTGCTCAGGGGAATAGGAGTGTCTAGGGGGTGTAGCAACAGAGACCATTGGACTTGAAGGGTCCATTGAAGAATTCTTATTCGCAGACGTGCGTGCAGGGAAAGACTGATTGCTGCCGCCATAGAGCCCAGCTCTCTCAGGACTAATTTTGCTGATGGGGCTGGGGACTGAAGAAGTGCCATAACATGATGTGACAAACTGCTCAATCTGTCTGATGTTAAGAGGGTCTGAGAGAGGCGAGTATCTATTTTGGCCCCTATGAATTCCAAAACCTGTACGGGACGAAGGAAGGATTTCTGGAGGTTTACTGAAATGCCCAGACGCTGGGCAAGAGTGAGAGAATTGTCTCTGGCAGAACAAAGCTGATGCCTGTTGGGGGCGGTGAGGAGCCAGTCGTCCAGGTACGGAAAGACCTGAATGCCCTGGAGTCTCAGGTGGGCTGCAACAACTGCCATGACCTTGGTGAGCACCCTGGGGGCTGTGGTGAGGCCGAATGGAAGAACCCTGAACTGATAATGACTGGCTCCCAGCCGAAAGCGGAGAAACCTCCTGGATCGTCTGTCCATAAGAATATGGTACTACGCATCCTGGAGGTCTCTGGAGCACATCCAGTCGTTCTCCCAAAGAAGGGGGAGAATTGATTGCAGAGTGACCATCCGGAACTTTTCTTTGGGAATGGAACTGGTTCAGGGAAGAAAGGTCTAGAAATGGACTTAAGTCCCCCGTCTTTTTTGGCACTAAAAAGATCCTGGAGTAATTGCCCAATCTGAACTGGTCTGGGGGGACGTGCTGGATGGCTCTTTTTTTCTAGCAGCTTCGAAACCTCCGAAGCTGCCGCCTCCCTTTGATCGGGTGGGACATCGGGGAGGCGCTTAGTAGGAGGGGGAAGGACTTAGAAAGGGAATGGTGTAACCTCTGGATATGATTCGGAGCACCCACCGATCCATCATAATGGACTCCGAATTTTGGAGGTGCTCCGACAGATGCCTCCCGACTGCCTCCAGAGAGGGACAGCCGGGTAAGCCCTCAGGGCTGTTGTGCGGTCCTGTCCGATAACGGTTCTCTACACCCAAAATTACGGGGCCCCCCTCTGCCTCTGGGCCAGCGTCCATCTTGTCTTCCTCTGCCTCTGAAGGATGAGGGATCCGAAGCTGGACGGGACTGCTGAGACTTCCGGAACCACATCATCTTTTGTCCTTTCTGATTCCTAGAGAATTATCGTTGGGGATTAGAGAAGCAGACTCTGACGGCAGACAGCGTCTTCCCGTCCTTTTCACTTTGGACCAGCGTCTCGCGGACGGTCTTGCCAAAGAGCGAAGAACCGTCAAAGGGTGCATTCGCAAAGGACGCCTTGAAGGGTTCTGCAAAATCGCAAAGGCAGAGCCAAGCGTGACGCCGCAAGGCAACCCCTGCTCTGCTAGCTCTAGCGGCTCCCTCCATGGCATGGGAGAGTAGCCACATGGAAGTGTTAGAAATAGATTTCAGAGTGGCCATGCGAGTCGAGAAAGTCCTCTTATCCTCGGCCGTCATGGACTCCGGGGGAGCTCCAGCGTATTCCTTTATTAAGTCTTGCTGGAGTCTGATGACATGCGCCATGGTAGTTCAGCGCCCTTATAGAGAAGGTGGCTGAAGCAAACATCTGCTTTCCAATGTGGTCCAACGTCCAAGATTCCTTATCCGGAGGATGGACCGAGGAACTCTCCTGTGTGAGTTCCTTCTTCGTGGCGGCCGCCACCAACATGGCATCCACTAGTGAACCCTTAGACCAAGCCTGCCTATCCGAGGGAGGGCTAAGAATTTTATCTGGCCTTCTTGGAATTGGCTCCACTGTGTCCTGTTCCTTCCACGCCCTGGTAGTAATTAGGTCTACCAGGGGGTCAGCCGGGGGGGGGGGGCACCCAGGAGGTAGACGGGCTTGCATCAAATGCCTCCAGAAACAAAGACTCGTCTGAGGAAGGTTTTTGGGCAGACCACCCTCCTCTAATTAGAAACATTTCCATGATGTCTCCAAAGGAGACATCCTCAGGGGGTGATCTTGGGGAACCTTCCCCTTCATCCAAATCTGTGTCTTCCGTGAGGAACTCAGGGGAGTCCAGGTGCCTCCTTTTGCACTTCTGTTTGCGAGGGACTTCCTCGGTGGGGCTATCCGAGGAGGGCTCGCCCACGGGGTCCGGTTCCTCTAAGAGAACTAACTGGAGTGTTGGTGCAGGCTGTCCCAATAGCCGGATGATGGAGGACAGACCCAAATGCGTCGGGGAGACGGGTGGATCCGACACTCGGACCGGGGATCTGGAAGGTCTCGAAAGAACCCTCTCCACTACCTCGAATGCCGAAGGCGAACCGCTTTCCCCAGGCTCTGAAAGTAGCCCCCTCAACTCCGAGGCAGGGATTGGCATCGGAGCCGAAGTGGTCAGACCCGAGGGGGAAGTGTGCTCCGACCTGAACGGAGCCGAAGACGCACCTACCTCCACAGATCAGACGCTCGGCCCCGAGAGCTAGGATTCAACAAGGTCGAGGGTAACGTCGGCGAAGTAACCGGTGCTGTCGGCGCCGACAACTCCCCGGTTCCGAAATGGCCCAGATCCAACGACTCCGAGACCCCAAACCGGGTCAGAAAAGGAGTTATTGGGGTAAAGAAAGGGGCTGCTCTCCCCCCCAGAGGGGGAGTAGGCAGGAGTACCCCCATCTGCATTTGAATCTGTAAAAATCAATGCATCATCCGATCCATGTCTGCGTCGGTCAGGCTCCTTGTCAATCTAGAAGAGGTCGTCGAGGTGAGCCAGGAGGGCCGCCTCGAAGACCTCGAGGGAGACCGGTACTCCTCCTCCGGCTCCAGTGAGAAACAAGGCGAACAGATCCGAGAGGGAGAGGATCCGGAGGCCCTTGTGGAGGGACTCGTAACTTTAGATGGCGGGGCCGAGGGATGAGTCTCAGCCCGCCTCTTGTGACTCTTATGCTTCTCTTTATGCCTCTTCTCTTTAGAGGAAGAAGAGTCCCCCTGACCTTGAGAATCTGAGGGAGGTTGAGTCCCAGGCAGGGTAGGGGGTTCCAAAGGCCTGGAGGCCGCAGTCGTGGCCTGTGCTGTAGAGAGAGAGGAGGAAGAAGAATCCTGTGGTAATAATCCCGCCAGGATTAACTTGTTCTTCCTATCCCTGGTGGCCTGGGGGTTAAAAGCTGCACAAATTTGGCAGCTGGTGGACAAATGGGCCACCCCCAGACAAAGAACGCACTGAGTGTGGCCATCAGCTGGGGAAAGCTTATGGCCAAACTCAGTGCACTTAGAGAATATGGCTTTGGGCCCTTCAGCCATAATACAGAACACACACACACACACACACACACACACACTAAGGGGAGGGAAATAAAAATTAAGACAAAAAATTGCCACAAAATTTTTAAACTAATAATACTACACGACGACTAGGGCGCTAATACACACACACACAACGAAAAGTATTTAAGTCTAACTTTTTACGTGTTTTTAAACCAGACAGTTCTCACCCACGCCTAGGAGCTCTTCACTTGAAGCTTCTCAGCCATGGCAAACGAGATCTGGGGAAAGGGAGTATGTAGCAGGGGATTATGGGTAAGGGGAGGAGCTCGGATCTTTTAGCTAGTAAAGCTGCCGGCTCAGATCCGAGATCGGATCCGATACCCACAGGTTGCAGAACAAATGAAGTAACTACTTCAAATCATCAGTTTTAGTTTAAAAAAGGCCTAGGCTTGAAGCTATTTTGGACAACTGTTCTTATTAGGAGGGTTAAACTTTATTTGAAGATGTAGATAGTTTTGTGTGTTTGTATGAAGTTAACAGGTTATAGGGATGTTCTGGGTGTGTTTTTTTTTTTTTTTTGAGGGTTTTCATTAAAACAAAAAAGTCTTGCAAAATGTGACTGTATAAAGGAATAAACTGCCAAATATTACTGGGTGCATGCATCACAAAAGATGAAAACAGAGATTTAAAAAAAAAAGTGTCATATACAATAGGTGGGAATAATGACACATTATCAGTCAAAATAGGGGAAAATGATATATAAATGGCAATGTATAACTAGTCTGCAGGAACATCTCCAGGAATAGATAGTCTTCTGGTGGACATTTGCAAGCTAGGAAAGAAGAAAATGGTAGTGATCTAGAAGGTTTTGTTTAACATTATTTTAAAAAGAGGAAAATCATCAATGTCCTAGGTGGCTATAATACCCAAAGACAGTAAAGACCCATCATGATGATCCAGCTACATATTTGCCCATTTCAATTCTAAACCATGATTATGAAGTGATCATGTTTATAACAGCTAAAAGAATGACAAAGGTGTTGCCAAAATTGATAGGTATGAATCAGTGAGATTTTGGGGAGGGAAGGCAAACATTTGACATTAACAGAAAAATGATGATCCAGAGGGAAACGGAATGTGGGATAATACCATCATTGTTGCTGGGTCTTGAGGCAGAGAAAGCATTAAGAGTAAGCTGGGATTTTATGAGTAGAAAAATGGAAGCATTTCTATGCCCTGATACAATAATAAGGTTAAATAAGATATATGAGGGATTGGAGACAAGAATCAAAGTGGGAGGGTTCTTTTCTGGTAAGTTGTATCTGAAAAGAGAAACCAGGCAGGGGTGTCTTCTTTCCCGCCTTTGTTATCCGAGTTATCTTTAAAACCATTGGCAAAGAAAATAACAGACTCAAATTCAAGGATATAACTGGTATGGTATTCAAGAAAAGTTAGCCTTATTTGCAGATTATATTATTTTGTACCTAATGGAAACAAAAAAAGTGTTATGGAACATTCTGAGACAGTTCCAGATTTTTTCGGGATATGCAACTAATGAAGACAATACAAAAGCTATAGCTATAAACTATGTACCCACAAATGAATTGGTTCAGCAATATCCATTATTTATGGGGGCATGATAAAATGATGTATTTAGGAATATGGGTTAAAAAGGATTCTGTTACAGCAGCTAGGGATATGTTGGAAGAGACTAAACAGGAAGCTCTTGTTTACAAATACAGATGGCAAGACATAAGCAGTAACAATGTTTTTAGTCCCTTTAGTTTTATACATGTCAGGCATATTTTTATCAACCCAGGAAGTTGTGGATAGTAATTCAACAAAGAGTTGAAGGATTTTATCAGGGAGGGGAAGAGGGCAAGAATAGTACAGTTTTGTACCCACCATAAATGTAGATGTCCGATAGATATGCAACTGTAGTCCTGACATATGGGTTGTCCTGCCTCAGGCAGCCCTTCGGTCGGCCAGATTCCAAAGTCTGGGTCCGGCGTCGGCCGATGTCGCCTCCTCCCCGACGTCAGAGCGGCTGGAGTATAAAGGCATCAGCCAACGCCATCTTCTTCAGTGTTTCTTGCCCCAGATGCCAGGTGCCCTCCAATGAAGGCTAAATTTGGTGAATGGATAAACAGATAAATCCAGACATGCACAACAGTAATAAACAGATACACCATAACATATATCCCCAGCTAACAGGTAAGGGGAGAAAGGACCCAAAATGGGAAAAACAGAGGGGTAGGAGGGAGGGAAAACCTGACTGCAGTTGCATATCTATCGGACATCTACATTTATGGTAGGTACAAAACTGTACTATGTCCTTCAAGAATGCAACTGCAGTCCTGACATATGGGTTGAATACCATAGCCAAGCTGGGGGTGGTAGGACTAAGCTAGAGATGGTGTAGCTAGAAGGCCCTGCAGGACTGCCGAAGCAAAGCCTGCTCGGGATCTGGAGTATAATGGCAGGTTGTAGTGTTTGGTAAATGTATGCACGGAGCTCCATGTAGCAGCCTCTAGAATATCCTTTGTAGCCACTCCTCTTAGAAAAGCTGTGGATGTGGCCATAGCTCTGGTGGAGTGTGGTCTAATATTGGCTGGCACACTTTTTCCATGAAAAGAATAACAGAATCTGATGCAGTGTCCAATCCATTTTGAGATAGTTTGTTTGGTGACTGCTTTCCCTTGCACTCCAGCAGCATAGGCTACAAACAGTTGGTCAGACTTCCTGGTGGACTTTGTTCTGTCCAAGTAGTAGCGTAGTTGTCTGTGAATGTCTGAAGTATGCAGCACCCTTTCCCCTTTATTTTGAGGATTAGGAAAGAAAGTAGGCAGGTGAATTGCTTGGTTTAGAGACACTCTGGATATCACCTTAGGCATGAATGAAGGATTGGTCCTAAGGGAAACTCTGTCCTGATGAAAGATAATAAAGGGAGGAACTGCCATGAGGGCCTGTATCTCCGAGACTCTTCTTGCTGAAGTGACTGCCAACAGGAAAACCATTTTCCAAGAGAGAAATTGCATTTCTGAAGATGCTGCTGGTTCAAAAGGAGGTAGAGTTAATTTTTCCAAGACATAATTGAGGTCCCATGCAGGAATTGGTAGCTTCCTTGGAGGTTTGATATTCTTTATGCCTCTTAGAAGCTGTCTTAGCAAAGGATGCGAGAACACAGGTGGATCACAGTTGTAATGTGCTGAGATAGCTGAAGCGTGGATTTTGATGGAAGAGTATGAGAGGCCACTGTGAAACATTTCTGTCAAGTATTCCAATATCTGAGGAATGTTCACCAATGATGCATCCTGGCCCTTGTTGACATTCCAGATGGTGAATCTCTTCCATTTGGCCGAATAGGTTTTTCTGGTGGAAGGTCTGCGTGCCTCCAGCAAAATTTCCTGAACTTTTTCGGAGAGGGAGTCATGGGTCTGAGTCAGGGAACTCTCCAAGCTGTCAGCTTTAGGGTTTGCAGGTTCTGATGAACAGTCTTGTAACTGTGTTGAGTCAGGAGCAGAGGCCATTGAGGCAAGGGCCACAGTTTGGAGTGAGTTATGCTCAATAGTAGTGGATACCAGTGTTGCCTTGGCCAGTCTGGAGCTATCAAGATTCCTCTTGGCTGTTCTGCCTTGATCTTCAGTGACACCTTGGTGAGCAAAGGTAGAGGAGGGAATGCATAAATTGTTAGAGCATTCCAGCTGAAGGAAAGAGCATCCGTTCTCCAAGCTAGAGGATGGTGTGTCCTTGTGCAGAACATTTCCAGGTGATGATTGAGATGAAATGCAAAGAGGTCTATGTCTGGTCTTCCCCATGCAGATGCTATTTGTGAGAAAATGCGTGGGTGTAGCATCCATTCGTGCGGATCCAAGAAATTTCTGCTCAACCTGTCTGCCAGAACATTGTCCCTGCCCAGAACAAACTGGGATTGCAAGTAGATGTTCAGTTCAGGGATTTTTCCCAAAGAATCATTGTTAGTCTGCAGAGGGAGTAGGAATGAGTGCCCCCTTGTTTGTTTATGCACCACATGACAGTGGTGTTGTCTGTTCTTATTAGCAGATGACCTTGTTGAAGAGAGTTTCCAAAGGCTTCCATTGCATGTATCACTGCCAACATCTCTTTTTGATTTATGTGCTGATGCATCTCCATGGGAGTCCATTGCCCTTGAATGCATCTGCCGTTCATGTGCGCCCCCCCATCCAAGGTCTGAGGCGTCTGTTGTAATAGTTTGACTTGTTGGAGGTTTGTTGAAAAGCATGCCTTCGTTTAAGTGACTTGCTTGAGCCCACCACAAAAATTCCCTTTGCAGGCATGGTATGAGTGGTATTATGTCTTCTAGGTTGTGGCTGTGTTGTGACCACAAGCTTTTTAGGTACCATTGCAGCTTTCTCATGTGTAGTCTTGCCAGAGGGATTAGAAGAATGCAAGATGCCATGAACCCCAGGGCCTGCATGGTCTTCCTTGCGGTCAGGTGGGTTAATTTTGCTAGGCCTGTGAAGTAAGCTGTTAAATGTTCTTGTTTCTCCTCTGTGAGGAAAGCCATTTGTAGCTGTGTGTCCAGTTTTGCTCCTAGAAATATAATCTCTTGGGATGGCAGTAATCTTGATTTTTGAATGTTGACTGTGTATCCCAAAGCCTGCAGCAATTGAATGACGTAATCCAAGTGTCTTATCAAGGTCTGTTTGCTGTCTGCGTGTGTTAGGCAGTCGACCAGGTAAGGGTATATTTGAATCCCTTGGAGTCTGCAATGTGCCACTACTGATGCCAGGCATTTCGTGAATACTCTGGGCGCAGTAGATAAGCCAAACGGCAATGCTGAGAATTGATAGTGCTCTGTTCCTGCAAGAAATCTGAGGTATCTTCTGCAACTGTGTCTGATAGGGACATGCAGGTATGCCTCCTTGAGGTCCAGAGTAACCAGCCAAGACCCCTTGCCCAGCATGGGAAGGAGTTGCTGTAATGTCAGCATCTTGAATTTTGGCACCATGAGAAAAGTATTTAGAACGGACAAGTCCAATATAGGCCTCTATTGTTTTTCTTTTCTTGGAACAAGGAACAGTCTTGAATAAAATCCCTGGCCTTGTTCCTGAGGAGGAACCTTCTCTATTGCTTTTATTTGTAACAGCTTTGAGACTTCTATGAGTGCCTCTGCCCTTTGATTTTGTGGCAGGTTTGGCATGCCTTGTCCTGTTGGTAAGGTATGGAAGTGGAACCTGTAACCTCTGTCTATTATGTCCAGAATCCAATTGTCCTTTGTTATAATGTGCCAGTTTTTTGAGAACAGAGATAATTTTCCGCCTATAGGTGCTTCTCTTTGAGCCTTGGTAGGCGGAGTGAAAGGTAAGTCATTGTGATTGTCCCTGTGGTGCAGGTGTACTACCTGTGCCATTTCTTTGATTTTGTGGTTGCCATTGGCGTCCCCTGTAGGAGCCTCTGTATTGCCCTCTACCTCGTGCACGCCTGTTCTTTCCCCTTTGAAACTTGTCAGAGTCTGGAAATGACCAATTCTTTAAAGGCCAATTCCGGCTGAACCTGGAGGAAATCCTTTACTGTTTGAACTGATTTTGCCTTCTCTTCAATAGATTTCTACACATCCTGAGCATTAGCTCCAAAAAGCTTCTGTTTATCCAGAGGTGCATCCAGGAGCTTTACTTTAACATGATCTGGCAGCGGCTGTTCTTTCAATCACGCATGTCTATGGATAACAGCCCCTGTCATAGCTGCCCTACATGAAGCCTCCAATGCATCATAACCACACTGTAAAAAATGATTACTAACCTGCTGGGTATTATGAACCAAATCCTGCAATGCCTTTCTATCTATAGGCTCAGGAGAGGCTATCTTTTTCTGCAAATCATCCAGTAAATAATCCTGGTACTGAAACATATGAAAAAGGCAGTTAAGAGACCTCATGGCAAGGGTGGTAGAGGTATAGACTTTTTTACCCCATCTCTCCAGGGACCTTGCTTCCCTGTCAGCTGGCAGTGGATTCCTGGCTGAGGAGGTAGCCACTCCTTTGGGGCCCTGTGAAATAGTTTCTAGATCCACAGAGTGGGCCTTAAAGAGATGCTTGTGAGTGTCAGGGACCCTATAATATCGGTCTGGCTTGACAGGAGCAGGAGGGAGAAAATCAGGGGAAGCACTGGAGTCGGAGAAAACATCATCCAGGACATCCAAAACTGGCGGAATAGCTAAAGGTCTGTGCTGGGGCAACTTAAGGAAGGTACGTAGCCTTTTTCTGGAATCAGAAAATTCCTGACCCTGCCACTTAAAATGCTCCCTCATGGAGTGGAGGACTTCACCGAAAGAAAAATCCTCTGGAGGGGAGGCAGAGGGAATAGATTCCTCAGCATCAGAGTCCTCATAGGCCTGGAAGGATTCTTCTTGGGTTTCTGAATGCTCTGAATCCCCAGAAGCTTCATCTGAAGAGAGGTTGTCTGCCTGCTCAGTTCTAGGCCTTTTTTCTGCAGGCGGCTGAGAACTTCTGTCTGGGTGAGGCTGAGACCCCCTAATAAGAGAAATAAGATCTGCAGCCAGAGACATGATTTGTTTGTCAGAAGAAGGAGCCTGAGAAGCAGGCTTGGGATGGGCCTTGGCCTGGCTGGCGGCCTTAGCACGTGCAAAGGCCTTGATAGACATGGATACAGGAGGCCTAGCTGCCCCACGTGCAGGGGTAACTTTGTCCACAGGAATGGTGTCGGGTAGATCCAGAACTTCGGTTTCCAGAGGAAAATCAACAACCGGCACCGGAGTAGCCTCCGAGACCAAGGGATGAGTTAACGTGGTGTCGTCGGCCTGGAGTGGTTGAATTACCGCTTCCGAAGGGACCGAAGCACTCGCGGAGGGCTTAGGCGGCATATCGGAGGAAGACGCGGGCCGAGGACGTCGGTCCCGGTCCTTTCGTTTTTTGGTAGTTTGTGCTGTCGGTTGTTCCGACGGCATGTTGTAAGCGAAAGATTCGCCAAAAAAGTCTTCGGCAAACTCTGCCCGGCGCCTGAGAGTGCGCTTATTAAAGCAAGCACAGGCGGCACAGGCCGAGACGTCATGGTCTGGGCCCAGGCAAGGGAGGCAGTAAGAATGAAAGTCCTTATGGGGTATTTGTTTACCACAAGACAAACAATTATTAACTTTCTCAATTTGTTCTGACATCGGCTGAGGCAAGAAAAAATGTTCCCCAACGGGGTACTAAGCTTTTAGATGACTTCGGTAACTGAAAACACAGGAGCTGACCGACCGGCACTTGCGAACTGCTTCTGCTTCGGGCACCGTGCGGCAAGAAAGACTGAAGAAGATGGCGTCGGCTGATGCCTTTATACTCCAGCCGCTCTGACGTCGGGGAGGAGGCGACATCGGCCGACGCCGGACCCAGACTTTGGAATCTGGCCGACCGAAGGGCTGCCTGAGGCAGGACAACCCATATGTCAGGACTGCAGTTGCATTCTTGAAGGACATCAGGTGGGATAAGTTGATCATTCTAATAGAATAAGGTGATTTAGGATTACTTGATTTGAAAGGGACATATTAGAGCAACACAGTTAATGTTCATATAAAATAACACAACAAAAAGTTGAAAGGAATGATGATGAAAGCAGGGGGGTAATTTTAAAAAATAAGGAAAGAGTGGGATACTTAAGGAAAATAATAGAAGTCATGCAGAATACTATACTCAAATTAGAAGAAAGTATACTGAGAACTAAGCCAACGTGAGAATGGAAAAAGGAGATTCTGCCTATAGGGATAATCACAATTAGTGGTACAGAGAACAGTCAAGAGGAGGCTGGAATGTACTGGAGAAATATGGCAAAGGAACTAAGGTATTGAGATCAAATAATTAGACAGGGAAAGGTTATAGAATGGAAAGAGGCCAAAAACACATTTGGACTGCAGGCTAGAGACTGCCTTCCCTATCAAGGACTGATATCAAAGTATAGGTAAAGGGAAAGGGATAGGGAAATCAAAAGACCAGTACTGGTTGAGTTTTCAGTTAAAACTAGAGCAGAAGCTTCAATTAAAAAAGGGATAATTAGTAGGGAATATACAATACTGAATGAGAACTATAGGAAACCATCAGAAGAGGTCAGAAAAGATTGGGAAGAGGAATTAAATAAGCAATTCACAAAGAAATAATGAGTGGACACATGTATGACTCCCAAATATGGAACAAAAACTAGAAAATTTAGGATTTTTGCCTGGAAGCATTTGCATGGGTACTTTTAAACTGAAGCAGACTCCAAAGAATTTTCCCTCAGGTAGATAGCAAATGTTTGTGGTATAATGGGGATGAAAGATGCATCTGGGAGTATATATTCTTGGAGTGTAATGAGTTGGCAGACTTTAAAAATTCCCTAAAGAGTACTCAGTCAGTCAGGGAGAGCAAATGATTGTATCAAACGAAAAAAGAAGTTATGTACTAACCATAACGTTCCATGTGTGTTGTCCATCTCGCCTTCATTCTTAGCAGGTTGGGTTTTGAACCAATCCTCGGTTCAGACTCTGCCTATACAAAAGCATGAGGTCTTCCACTAACTTGTGGCTAAAAACCCTTCCATCACGCACTAGAAGAGCTCCCCAGATCTTGTTTGCAGATATATGCATATAAAGGTCACTAAATATGTTCTAGAGTAATGAAGAAGGCCAGAGAACATTAATAGCCAACTGCATCTGCTCGGTCTTCCAGGAGCAAAGGGCTGGGAGAAGAAGGACGGGATGTAAGAATGAAGGTGAGATGGACAACACACATGGAACATTATGGTGAGTACATAACTTCTTTATGTGATGTCCTATCTCGTCTTCAATCTTAGCAGGTTGGGACAGCGTCCCTAGCAACATCTTTCTTGGGTGGCTCAAGGGAGAATATTCTTCAGAACAGTGGACCCAAATGAGGTCCTGTTTCTGGAGGCCAAATCCACTTTGTAATGAGTGATAAAAGTATGAGGCCTTGCCCATGCTGCTGCAGCACAAATGGTATCAATTGGTAGTCTCGCCCAAAAGGCTGAAGAGGTTGCAATGGCTCTTGTAGAATGACCTTTTACTTTATGGGAAAGTTATTTGTTTTGAGATTGGTAAGTAAAGGAAATACAGTCAGATAGCCATGTCAAAAGTGTGACTTTAGACAAAGAAGCACCTTTCTTTGAGTCTGAATAGGATATAAATAATTGGTCAGATTTTCTGAAATCCTTTGTCCTATGTAAGTAGAAACGTAACTGTCTATGTACATCCAGTTGGTGTAGCATATTTTCTGCCTTGTTGCCATAGTTGGGGAAGAAAAAAAAGTTATGTTCCTACCATAATGTTCCATCTGTGTTGTTTATTTTCATCCATTCATTGCTGATGGGTGTCGGTCCCGTCATCGGAACCGAGTTGGCCTTGTAACAAGCTTGTGCCAGCCAAAAACCTCTCAAGCTAAGCTTTTACCCACAATGCCCTTCCCCTTGTTACCTCAGATCGAGTTTGCCTAACATAAGTAAAGCAGAGGCTGTCTCGGGGCAGAAAAAACCCTAAGAACAGACAGAGGACTGTGTACGATCCCCCAGGGGCCTCAGGAGGGGGAAGGAGGGTGGGACGTAATAAATGAATGAAGATCAACAACACTGATGGAACGTTATGGTAAGAACATAACTTCTTTATCTGATGTAGCTAATCTTCATTCATTCCTTACTGATGGGACAGAGTCCCTAGCTATCTTTATTCCTGGGAGGCACTTATGGAAGAATGTTCCTGAGTACCAATGAACCTAAGGATGCCCTTCCCCTGGAGGCCAAATCCAATTTGTAATGAGTAATAAAGATATGAGGGTTAGTCCAGGTTGCGGCTGCACATATGTCATTCAAAGAAGCTCTCGCATGGAAAGCAGAAGTAGCTACTGAGTTGGTAGAATGTGCTCTGAATTTACAAGGCAGAGGGGTTTTGTTCTTTTGGTAAATCAAGGTTATGCAGTTTCTCAACCATTTGGCCAAAGTTACCTTTGAGACAGGATTACCCATTTTGGTCCTGAGAAAGCCACAAATAGATGGTCTGATTTACATATTGATTTTGTTCTGTCCAACGTAGTTGCCTATGTATTTCCAGCAAGTGAAGACAATACTCTCCTTTATTTGAGTAGTTTGGAAAAAAATACTGGCAGGTCAATTATTTGATTAATCGTCAGTTCAGAAATAACTTTAGGTAGAAAGGCTGGATTTGTTCGGAGTGATACTCTGTCTTTGTGAAATATCATATAAAGACTTCTGATGCACAAAGCTTGAAGCTCTGAGATGCGTCCAGCTGATGTGATAGCTATCAAAAAGAATGACTTCCAGGATAGAAATTTTAGATAGCAAGTAGAGGCAGGTTCAAAGGGAGGTCCGTGTAAGAGACTGTAATACTAAAATTAAGTTCCAAGGTTCTATT
Source organism: Protopterus annectens (assembly GCF_019279795.1). NCBI lineage: Eukaryota > Metazoa > Chordata > Ceratodontiformes > Protopteridae > Protopterus > Protopterus annectens. Next base: position 979,898,274 of record NC_056744.1, read on the forward strand.
GGTTCCCTGAAAGGGGGTCAGATATGTAGAACACATTTTAACAATGTTTTGCAGAGATGGTGGGATATAAGGGAAGAATCTTGAAAACCAGTATGGAAATTTGAGATTACAGCTAAGTGCACCTGAATGGTTGAAGCTGCTGCTCCTGAATCAAGAAGGATTGAGAAATATTCCAGGACTACAATAACTGGGGCTGAAAAAGGATCCAACTGTCTTTTTTGAGACCAGATCAGGAATCTCTTCCATTTGCTGAGATAGGTTTTCCTGGTGGATGGTTTATGAGAAGCCAGAAGGATAGTATGCACTGGGGAGGTGAGGTTATCCTGCCTGGCAATTACTGGAAGTGGAGGAACCAAGCTGTCAGCTTGAGACTGAAAATGTTTCGGTGAGTCAACCCTTGTGGGTGTGAGATCAGTTCTGGAGAGGGATCCAGAATCCATGGGCGATCTAGTAGGTGAGACCAAAGGAAGGGAAACTATCAGAAAAATATGTATTAGTGCATGTATTAGTAATATGCTTAGTGCATTTAAGGCTTGAAAAGGGTTAACACATTTATTCTGTTTCACACTGCATAAAATCTGAACAAATTGCAGAAGCTTTCTATCCTTGTATTGTCATGAAATATGCGCAGCTATAATCTTTGCTTATGCTTTGGAAATTTACAGGGAAGCAGATAATTTCTGCCTGTGTCAGGAAAATAATGAATAGATGTATCACTTGTATTAGACTTAGACAAGGAGTTCCGCTTGTGCTGTGAGAAAATACACAGCTGCAGAAGCTATAGATAATCAGAACAAAGACTGCTTGAAAATATGAACTGCAACCAGCATTTGCTTGTGCCTGAGCTAGAAAAATACCTTGAAATGTTAACATATTTATTAGAACTACGCAATAGAAGTTTGTAATGGGCTAGAGCCCACCAAGGCCAGGTTGTTTTTCTCAAAATGTTTTTCATAAATCCAGTCATGTCAGCAGAAAATCTGAGTAACATCTGCTGTAGAACAATACTGAAAGTTGTGTTTGATTATGCCAACCACAGAAGGCAATGTCTTGTAGAACAGCATAAGAATAGCATACTACCTGTTAGTAGTTAGGCAAATCCTGTATTTAAATGTTTTTGTCTCCTTGCAGCAAGTTATTAAATGTGCCTTATCTGAACCTTACGTGTATTGGTCTTTGAAGTTTTTTCCTTTGACAGATTGGTCCTACGGACCAGAAACCCTCACTTCACCTCGGATCAGATAGGCCAGGTGGCTTGAAACCGTACGGGGAAGAAACCACATTGGTTCTTCTTATTTGAAAAGTCCTCCGACTGAATTGTCGTACAAAAGAGGCCAGCCACTTTCTGATCTGCGACTGAGGGATGGGTTTTTCAAGAACCAGGTGATCAATCACGAAGGCTCAGGTAAGGTGAATCTACCTTTTTTCTGTTTTAGATCAGGGACTAGATTTGTATTGTTTTTGTCAGGACTATTTTTACAAGTCAGGGACAGAAAAGATTACTGTCTTGTCATAGATCAGGGAAACAGAGTAGGTAGGCAGTCATTCTGAAGAGACTGTAACAAAATCCATGGTACCACGTTAAAAATAAGGAGTTACGTAATGATTAAAAAGGGTAGAACAAAATGGGTACTAATTGCACAAAAAGACCCCAAAATCCGCCATTAACCAAAGACGCAAAATACATGCAGTCACAGCGTGCCGATATTAAATACTATTCAAAATGGGTTAATAAGTATGAATTCGACGGTAAATTAGAAAAATCCTCGCTTGTCAAACTTGTCAAACAGCTTAAAACCGATTCCAAAGGTCGGGTAAAAAAGCAGTGCCAATTAGGAATTCCTCAGGCAGACAGGTGGATTGAGGAGGTAAACCATAGGGAACAAAAGAATAATAAATCAAAAGCAATGTTTTTAGATAAGGAGGACAATAACTTAGGAATAGCATCGGAACTCCGCCTCCTTTACCAGAATATGAAGCATGTGAACAAGTTAGTCCACCCCAGCGATATCCTGCTGTCACTGAAAATAGAGACACTACAAAAGCAAAACCATTTATTAGAGATCCCATTGAGACCAGGTCTCGAACAGGGGCAGTTAACTCAAAAGGGGACATTGAATTATATCAAATGGGTAGGAATTCGCGATCTATGAGCGAAGAAGAAATATGCCCACTTATAGAAGTACCTAATCCTCAGGCAGGGCAAGAAGGTCAGAACCCAACTATTCTAGTGTATAGACCCTGGACTCCGGAAGATATCCGTAAAGCCACTGAGGGAATTCCCCATCCAAAAGTTAATTTCAGAAAGTTTTTAGAAGATTTACAAGGAATGAGGCTGAGTTATAATTTAAACAGAGAATAGGTAGAAATAGTAGTCAGACAAATTGTGGGACCAGATGGGCACGATTAGTGGCAACTGGAATCCCCGTGACGCTGCACTCAGACCCCTCCCACATAGCAGCGCAGAGCTAGACAACAGAGGAAAAGTTCTTACAGACCGCATCTCTGAGAAATGGAAGCCTAGGGCAGACTGGACTTGCATTAATCAATGCATCCAACAAGAAGGTGAAACTATTGACAGATATTATGCCAGACTGTTATAATGTTTTAATAACCATTGTGGAATGCAAGTTCCTGAAGATCAGACACAAGATTCCCCATATGAGCAGCAGTTAAAGAATGCATTTTTGAAAGGCAGCATTGCACGCATAAGCAGTTTTATTACAAAGCACATGGTAGATCATCATACAAGCAGGTTACAGTCATTACTTGAATATGCTAGGCATGCCGAAAGGCATTTTAATAGCAAAAAGAAAAAGAAAGCCCAAGTATTTTCTGTAGAAGATGGAGCAGAAGTTTATGTAGTACAGTCCGGGAAAAAGGGCAAGAGAAATGCCCAGGGAAACAAAGAATCTGATCGGCAATCACAGGACTTCGAAGGGCGAAAGAAAAGGGGTGAATGATTTAAATGCGGTAAAAAGGGACACTTGGCAAGGGATTGCAAGAAAAACAAGAGGGCAAATATGGAGGAACACAAGGAGGGTGAGGACTGACTATATGATAGTCAAGAATCACTAGAAGGGGATAGCAGAGAAAGGACAAATGAGAATGTGATAGGAGTACGATGTGACAGAGGAAATAGAGGAAGTGCAGGAAGTTACGGACAGTGAAGAAAATGAAATATTGGATTTAGCTTTATTGAGCTTAGAGCTCTATTTAGCAGACACAAAACCAGAAGTTACACTCTTGGTGGAAGGGAGGGAAGTCAAATTCTTGTGTGACTCAGGGGCATCACGGACCATGATACATCCCTCCAAACTGCCAGAGAATTCAGAGTCACCTGATTACATACTAGTGAAAGCAGCTAATGGACAGCTGTATCGGGAGCCCCTCTCCCATAATATTGCAATAACTGATCCTGTTTCAGGATTGACCCAGAAAAGCAAAATTGTTGTTTCCGCAAAATGCCCAGTAAACCTCTTGGGCAGAGACCTTATGCAGCTATTTGGTATAGCAGTAGTTCCGACTATGCAGGGTATGGAAGCACAGCAACAAACTGATACCTTTGCAGTGCAATCGGAGGGTGAAATGTTCTATTGGTACAGCCAGGACTTGGTTACGACTGGTCCAAGGGCAGTGACCGAAGAGTTGATGAATGTAGCCATCAGCAAGTTCCCCTCCCTTGACATTGATAAACAACATTTGTTGCACTGTACTCTGTATTATTGTAACACACCAGGACCTGATAAGGAATATGAGCAAGAATGGTTTAGAAATCGTGCAAACAGATTGCTATTACGTAATCTGTACTGGGACATGGAAGGGAACAGTGTAGCCAGCTGTTCATTGCCCCAGGAGTTCTTTGCACTCTATAAATCTAATCAATTACCACATGTTAGCTTAACTAAGAACAAGAATGTAAAACGGGTAGACTTAGGAGAAAAAGTCACGAGATGGGAAAAGCAGACAGAGTTAGAACAGAACAGAACAGGGAATACAAATGCAGAAGTTGAATTGGATAACTCAGACCCACCCAGCCGTGCACTTGCAGTCTAGCAAGGACAGCTGATTAGCGTTCCTATTAAAGGAGGAAGAGAATGCCTTACAGAATATACCAGGAAACTCTTTGGTCAACAGGAAAGTCAGATGTAGGACTTATTTGTACAGCGGGACCAGTTACTATCACGTCAAAGTCAGCATTTAGACCACAGAAAAGACAGTATCCCTTAAGAAAAGATGCAGAGGTAGGAATCAAACCTATTATAGCAGCTTTACTTAAGGAAGGGGTGCTGGTGGAATCTCCTGATTCACCATGTAACACACCCTTATTTCCTGTTAAGAAAGCGAATGGCGTATGGTCCAAGATTTACAAGCTGTAAATGACGCAGTAATACCAAGGGCACCTACAGTGCCAGACCCACACACCCTGTTGAATGATTTAAAACCTCAACAGAAATATTTTTCTGTGGTAGATATCAGCAATGCGTTCTTTTCGATACCGATACACCCTGACAGCCAATATTGGTTTGCATTCACCTTTCAGCGGAAAAGGTATACATACACGCGACTACCACAAGGATATTGTGAAAGTCCAACGATATTCTCACAAGAAATGGCAAGCAACTTGGCGGGATTTACCCCACCAAGAGGCAGTCAGATTTAACTTTATGTTGATGATATCCTGCTGGCGGCCCCCACCCAGCAAGATTGCAAAGAAGATACCATAGCGCTATTACAATTTTTAGCCACTGAAGGACATAAAGTAAACAAAAATAAACTGCAGCTTTGGAAAAAACAAGTTAAATACCTAGGATATGTAATATCCAAAGAGGGTAGGACATTAGATGAGGACAGAAAAATAGCGATTTTGCAAGCGCCAAAACCCACTACCAAGAAGGAAATGATGTCCTTCCTGGGCACGACTAATTTTTGCCGGAGCTGGATTCCAAACTATGCCTTGGAATCTGCACCGCTGACTAACCTGATATATAAAAAGCCTATGGCAGCACAGGATTTGTTACAATGGACATCAGAAGCAGAATCTGCTTTCTGCAAACTAAAACAGTTAATAGCGTCCTCATTAGTTTTAGGATTACCAAACTATCATAAACGTTTTTTTCAAACTGTAGATTGTAAGCAAGGTTATATGCCATCAGTGTTGACACAGCAGCATGGGGACAAGCAACGCCCTATTGCTTATTATTCATCACAACTAGACCCAGTGGCACGGTCTTTACCCCACTGTGTACAAGCAGTAGTTGCAGCTGCAATGGCAGTACAGGCTTCGGCCTCAGTAGTTTTATTGCACCCTCTCACTTTGAGAGTGCCTCATGCAGTCGCGATTATTTTACTGCAAGAGAAGGTAGCATATCTTTCCCCTGCTAGGCATCTTTCCTGTATGACTATATTGTTGAGCCAACCTCATATGACAATTGAACGATGCACGACTTTGAACCCTTCTACCTTGCTCCCAACCTCCTGCAGATGGCACACCACACAGTTGCCTGCAGGTGATTGAGCAAAAGACACTGCCTAGAAAAGATCTTAACGATGCTCCCTTGGATGAAACCGAGGTGACATACTACGTGGATGGCTCGTGCAAAAGGGGTCCTGCAGGACAGAACCTAGTAGGATATGCAGTAGTTTCTGATACGGAGATTATAGAAGCAAAACCTTTACCACACAATTTATCTACACAGGCAGCAGAACTGATTGCCTTGACAAGGGCATGTACCTTAGCAAAGGGTAAATGTGTGAACATTTTTATTGACAGCCAGCACGCTTTTTCTACTGTACATGTTTTTTCGCAACAGTGGAAACATCGAGGAATGATAACATCTACTGGCAAACCAATCAATCATGCACAGTTTATTTTAGATCTTTTAGAATCTATTCAGTTACCTCAGAAAGTGGCTATTTGTAAATGCACAGCTCATAGCAAGCAACAGGATAGGATTTCAAAAGGTAATGCGAGAGCTGATACAGCTGCAAAACAGGCAGCTTCAGAAGTATTTCTTTTGAATGAGGAATTACAACCCTCTGAGATTTTAGACTTAGAAATGTTAAAGACAATGCAGACACTTACTACGCAGGGTGAAAAACAAAGATGGGTAAGACGAGGAGCAATTCTCGAAAAGGAGCTGTACATCTCTAAAGAAGGGAAACCAATATTACCATCTAATTTGTTTAGATATGCAACTTTGTTGAGCCATGGGCAATGCCATGTCTCAACAGGGGGGATGGTACAGCTGGTGAACTGAGTGTTCACGACATATGGATTCTTAAACTACTCTAAAAAATTTTGTTTGATGTGCCATATTTGTAACAGACATCATGCACAAGGGGCGTTAAAGACCAAGCAAGGGAGTTTCCCTATACCACCATATCCGTTTCATACTATCTGTATGGATTTCATAGAATTGAACAAATGTGAAAATAAGAAGTATTGTCTTGTCATTGTAGATATGTTTTCCAGATGGGTGGAAGCCTTTCCGACCAAAAATCCAGATGCAGCTACAGTTGCAAAAATTCTTGTTAAAGAAATTATCCCTAGATTCGGCATTCTGGAAAGGATCTACAGTGACAACGGTACACACTTTGTAAACCAAACCATACAGCAGTTAAGTAAACATTTTGGTATTTCTTTAAAAAATCATTGTGCATATCATCCGCAATCTGCAGGGCTAGTTGAGAGGAATAATGGGATTTTAAAGAGTAAGCTAAGAAAGTTAATAGCAGAAACAAAGGGAAATTGGGTGTACTGTCTGCCCCTGGCACTGTTGAGCATGAGAACTGTTCCGAATGCAAAAGGATAGACTCCTTTTGAGAAACTATTTGGAAGGGCTTATTATATACCTCAGTGGAAACCTCTCATGCCCGCAGACCACAAAGCCGACTGTACACTAGCAGAGCATATGAGAAATTTGTTGAATTCTAAACATCTGTTGCAGTCAAATTCTGTTTCAGATAAAGAACAAACCAGACCATCAGAATTGGCAGTGGCTCCAGAAACCTGGATCTGGGTGAAGACAATAAAAAAGAAGAATTGAACGTCACCAAAGTGGGAAGGTCCATATCAAGTGCTTCTGTTGACACCTACTGCAGTCAAGATCACAGAGCATGCCTCGTGGATCCACCTGACGCACTGCAAACTAGTTAAGAACTTTGAACTGGACAGAAATCTTGTCACATGTCAAGAGCAAAAATGATAGAATCCAGAAAAAACAGGAATGCATAACAACCATTTCCTCAGAAGCATTGCATAATCATCCTGTTAACTGTACTAGTGACAATAATCTTTTTGTTGTGGCCATTCCTTTTTCCAGCCACACAAACTGAACTGAATAAACGTGAAGTGTTACTCATAGACTGGCACCCAAACTTCAACACTTACCAGGCAATTAAATATGTGTATGCTGAGACTTTCAATGTCTCGAATTGCTGGATTTGCACAGCTTTGCCAACAGCATACGGGGGGGGGGGTTTATTAATGACTGCAGTCCCCCTAGGGGTCCAATGAGACCTGGGAAAACTTGATTTATGATACCTCAACCGTTACATCGCAAGATAAAATAGCATTGCACTTGTCTATTCCACAAAAGGGAACTGTGTGTTTTTATAAAAATGATACTGTTCAGGTGGGTTGGAGCAATTTCAATGTGACTGTTCCTTATAAATGTTACACTAAAGCTAACAATGCAGGTTCTTATTGTAATACAAACTAGGATTCATTTTTTGAACTGATGCACAAAACAACTGATGAAGTAAAACATGATTCTGTTCTTTATAAACAACTGTCTATAATTGATAGAAAAATGTTTCATGCAGGACAAGTGTATATTCATAGTAAAGTTACTACTAAAGTAGAGGATTGTTATTTTGTATGTGGTAGAAAAGCATACAAGTGGTTACCTGAGAATTGGTCCGGCAGTTGTTTTTTGGGCTACCTGGTACCGGCCATACGACACACCGCAATCTTACCTTGAGGAAAAATTCGGAATGCCCGAGAGGTCGTCAAAAAACCTGTAAATCCAGTGGGGCAAGATGCGCGCTGGAAAAACCATCATTCTATAGGCAATAAATTGATGCACATGGACTTGAGTGACAGTGTTATATCGTGAGCAGGCATATCACCAGCATATAGAGCAGTGAAATCGATCGGGGAGCTGAGAAAACTGTCTAAACGTCTCGAAGTAATGAGTAATGCAACTTTTTCCGCTCTCGAATTGGTGACTGATGAACTGAATGCCATGAGAACTGTAGTGCTTCAAAACCGCATGGCTCTCGACTTCACCCTAGCGGTGAGAGGCGGTACTTGCGCTTTAATCCAGGAGGAGTGCTGTTCGTATATTCCTGACCATAAACACGAGTTAGACAATCACCTTGAGGTAATTCAGCAAGTGTCGGGCATGACCAAACCCACTGACGGACTTTTCCCAGAAATGGTTTGGGGGGTGGGGTATTATCCTAATGAACATTCTGATTGCTATTTGTGTAGGAATGATCCTACTGGGAGTATGTGTTTGCTGTGGCATCCCCTGCATGAAAAGACTGATTAAAGACTTTATAGACATGTCAGTTTCTGAAACCTTATATCAAAGTACTGAGTTTGAAGAACTGTTAAAAGATTGAAAATGCTTTCATAAGTTTAAAATGAATGACTCTCAACTGCAAATGGGAAGAGGTTAGGAGAAGAAAAAACTGTTTATGCTTATTTTGAAAGTAGAATAAAAGTATTAAAAGGGGGGGAAATGTCAGAAAAATATCTATTAGTGTATGTATTAGTAATATGCATAGTACATTTAAGACTTGAAAAGGGTTAACACATTTATTCTATTTCACACTGCATAAAATCTGTACAAATTGCAGAAGCTTTCAAACTTTGTATTGTCATGAAATATGCGCAGCTATAATCTTTGCTTATGCTTTGGAAATTTACAGGGAAGCAGATAATTTCTGCTTGTGTCAGGAAAATAATGAATAGATGTATCACTTGTATTAGACTTAGACAAGGAGTTCCGCTTGTGCTGTGAGAAAATACAGCAGAAGCTATAGATAATCAGAACAAAGACTGCTTGAAAATATGAACTGCAATCAGCATTTGCTTGTGCCTGAGCTACAAAAGTACCTTGAAATGTAATACATGTATTAGAACTACACAATAGAAGCTTGTAACGGACTAGAGCTACCAAGGCCAGGTTGGTTTTTTCAAAATGTTTTTCATAAATCCAGTCATGTCAGCAGAAAATCTGAGTAACATCTGCTGTAGAACAATACTGAAAGTTGTGTTCGATTACGTCAACCACAGAAGGCAATGTTTTGTAGAACAGTATAAGAATAGCATACTTCCTGTTAGTAGTTAGGCAAAATCCTGTATTTGCATGTTTTTGTCTCCTTGCAGCAAGTTATTAAATTTGCCTTATCTGAACCTTACGTGTATTGGTCTTTGAAGTTTTTTTCTTTGACAGAAACCATACTTGTTGCGGCCAATAAGGGACAATGAGGATTACTCTGCTTCTCAAATGAAGGGCTTTCTTTAGAAATTGGGGAATCAGGGGCAACAAAGGAATGTATACAGAAGAACCGTGGGATAATCATGGATCAGAGAGTCCCTCGGGGACTCCCCTGCGGGGGGTGGGGGAATTAGGGCAAAGTAGCTGCTGCATTTGTGGTTTGCTGGAGAGGTGAATAGGTCGCAGTAGGGCTGGCCCTAGTGACTGAAGATCTTCGTCACAATAGCAGGACTGAGGGACCACTCGTGAGGCAGTAGGATGCATCTGCTCAGTTTGTCTGCAATCACAGTGGAACTCCAGGGAAAACGCACTGCTATCAGAAAGCAATTGGAAGCGATTGCCCATTGCCAAATTCTCATGGCTTCTTGACATACAGGGTAGGATTCGGTTCCCCCTTGTTTGTTGATGTACCAGACCACTGACATGTTGTCTGACTGAACTGCAATAGCTCTCCGACTGAAGGCTGGAATGAAATGCTTGCAATGCTAGAACCACCCTCCTCAGTTTTAGGACTCCGATATGCAGGTTGGCCTCAGAAATCGACCAAGTGCCTTGGACCGTCTTCCCCTGGTAAAGCCCACCCCCCATCAGGGAAGCATCCGTGGTCACTGTAACCCTGGGCTATTGAGGAGAAAAAGGGGCACTTCCATTGTTGTCAGTCTGTCTTCATCCACCACATTAGATCTTGTTTGCATCTTTGTGTTATTCGAATTTGGAAGGATAGGGGGTGATGTAATGGGTAACACTGAGTTAGGAGGAGCCACTGAAGGATTCTCATGTGCAGTCTTGCTAAGGGAACTATAGTAATTGACAGTGCCATCGAACCTAAGAGTTAAGTACAGTTCGTGCTGGGTCTAGGGTTTGACAAGAGTATCATCCGGATCTGTGATCTTATCCTGAGTAGTCAGTGATCTGGTAGAGATACTAGACAAGTTGCTGTGTTGAGGATAGCTCTGATATATTCTAGGGATTGAGAAGGAGCTGCATTGCACTTTCCCCAATTTATCAAGATTCCTAGATGTTCTGTAAGTCTTAGAGTGTACAATAATGCTGTCTCCAGTAGATGTTTGGTGGGGGCACAGTGAGGAGCCAATCATCCAGATATGGAAACACTTGGAATCCTTGTAGTCTCAAGTGAGCCGTTACCACTGCCATGCACTTGAACACTCTGGGGGCTGTATGGAGTCCAAAGGGCAGTAATCGGAATTGAAAGTGATTGGCTCCTAGCAGGAAATGAAGGAATCTTCTGGAGCGCTTGTCCATTTTTATATGGTAATATGCATCCTGAAGACCTACTGAGCACATCTCCAATCATCTTTCTCCAGTAATGGAAGGATAGACTGAACCGTGACCATCCAGACTTTTTCTTGTTTGACAAATTTGTTTAGGATGCTGAAATCCAGAATTGGTCTCCAGTCCCTGTCTTTTTTGGCACTAAAAAGAATCGTGAGTAAAATCCGGATCCAATCTAGTCTGGTGGGACTGTCTGGATGACTTTTTTGAAGCAGCTTTTGAATTTCTAGTGCTGCTATTTCCCTTTGACTAGGTGGAACGTCGGGAATTCGAGATGGTGGAGTTGGACAAAGGCTGAATGGAATGCGGTATCATCTGGTAAGGATTCGTTGCACAAGTAAGTCTTTTGTTAGAGTTTGCAGGCAGAATGGTACAAGGAAAAACGTCCCCCAACTGTTTCCAGAGGAAAGCAACAGGGCCACTCCTCAGGAGTGCTGGTAGGGTTGCCCCAGAGATAGAATTCCTGGAACCCTGGTTACATGGACCTCCTCTGTCCCTAAAGGAGCATCTTCTGGTTGAGTTACTCCCTCTGCCATGGGGAGTATACTCACCATGTGTGTCAAAGAAAGGATCTTGTGATTTTTGGTGCCACATCTTTTCACTCCTCTGGTTCCTAGAATATGGATGTTGAGGGGTTGCAAAACGTACGCCCATGGCAGTTAAGGGTCTTCCCATCCTTTTCACACCTGACCAGTGTGCCTTTGACTTTAGGGCAAAAGAGAGAAGAGGCTCCCACTGGGGCATTCAGGAAGGAAGACAAAGGGGTCCATAAAGTCACAAAGGCACATCCAAGCCTGGCGTCTCATGACAACGCCTGAACCCGCTGCTCTGGCAGCTTCTTCCGTGGTGTGAAAAATCGGACGTATGGAGGAGTTGGAGATGGATTCCAGGGTAGCTAGCTGTGAGGCAACCTTGTCGCAGACCTAGTCAAGAGACCGCTCCTGCTAAAGTTTTGGACAGTTCAGTCACTAAGTCTCTCTGAAGCCTGGTGAAGTGTGCCAGATAATTCAAAACCTAACTGCAAAGGTCGATTACGCAAAGAGTTGCTTCCCAAGCCTGTCTACTGCCCGGGACTCCTTGTTTGGGGGGTGGACATTCTGGCTCTCCTCGGCCAGTTTTCTTTTGGTGGCAGCCGCCACCACCATAGTGCCTACTGGAAGTCCCTTGACCAGTGAGGATGTTGCTCCGGAGGAGATAAAATTCTGTCTGGCCTCTGGGGGAATCGGTTCAATGGTGTCAGAACATTTCCATGCACGATGAGCTGAACTAGCTCGTCTGCAGGTGGGGGTCACCCAGGAGATAAAGTGACGAGCACGAAAAGCCTGCAGGAACACAGACTCTTCGGAGGAAGGGTTGGAGGGCTTCCAGTCACCCCTCTGTTTCAATATTTCCAGGATGTCTCCAAAGGAGGCATCATCAGGGGGTGACCATGGTGACCCTTCCCCTTCATCGTAGTCCATGTCTTTGGTTAGAGACTCCTCAGGGGAGTCTATGTGCTTCCTCTGGCATGTCTTCTTACGAGGGACCTCCTCAGTGGGAGCTTCTGAGGACTCCGAAGACAAGACACCCTGTGGAAGGGTATCCTGAGACTCTTGTGCTCACTATCCTGTAGTAGTGGCCTGCATCAGCTACGGCTCAGAGGTAGGACATAGTGAGACGTTTGACACCAGAGGCCTGCCTTCTCCGTTGCCTGGAAAGCTGACCCGCCTGAACAGGGATGGGAGCCTGGAACCAAGAAAGACAACCTCGGAACCAGGGTCACACCCCACTCCAACGAACCAGGCAAGGAGTCTCAAGAGGAGTGGGTACAGAAAGGACTCCTGAAACCATATCGTACCCTGAATCCCTGTGCCTACGGGCCAGCCACAATCCTGAGAAAGGCTCGGTACCGAATGGACCGGGAGCCAAAGGGATGGCTCTGACACCACGGTGAGATCCACCATTTGAACCAAAGAAGTGAGACCCTAAGATGGCGTTGGTTCAGAGGGCTTTGATACTTGCACAGAAGTTGAAGGAAGCGAGTAAGCTGGAGTCTGTGGAGAAAGACTCCCACCTCCAAGGAGGAGGGGAGTTTTGGATGGTGGTGTAATACCTCTGGCCATCAGCAGCTGATCCACAAGGTGCACCACATCCAATATAGAAAGGCTTCTGGAGGAACGCGTGGCTGTCCCAGGAAGGGATCCACCGAGGGTGAATATTGGGTCCTGGCACCAAATTGTCTATGGTAGTATGCATGGGCAGTTCCAAATTTGTCAACAAAGGTAGGCTCCGAAGCCGAGAGAGACGGTGCCAGAGTTGATGGAACTGAGATCGGCACTGAGGTGGGTTCTAGTATTTTAGGCATGATCAGTGCTAAAGGTGTAGTTTTCGGTGCTGAGGCGGACACTGAAGATACAGATTTCAATGACGGAACCGTAAGTGACGATGCTGTGGAGGTCAATTGCAATGGTTCAGACAATTTAGGAATTTTGGGTCTCGGTTCCTGTTTCTTCTCACCAGAAGGTGATGAAGGGACAGAGTGAGATCTCTTTTTATGATGTTTACCGGGAGGGGATGAGCCCTCTGACCCAGAGATAGCCTCTAAGAATGGTGTTTTGAGGAGGCCTTTTAGGATTAGTTTGTTCTTCCTTTCGTTTAGTGTTCTGGAAGAAAACCCTGTACAAATCACACAAGGTGGCTGTAATGATAAATGGGGAACGCCCAAACAGTAGACACAAGAGTCGTGTGTGTGTCAGAGTTGGGCATCTTTTGGCTGCACTGGTCACATTGTTTAAACCTAGATGCGCCTTTCTTTTCAGACAGTGTAAAAGATAGAATTATTAACTGACCCAATAAAGAAAAGGATAGAAAGTTTGAACATTTTTTTTTTTTTAAAGGAAGAAAGGCACTGTGGGTAAAAGCTTAGCTCAAGAGTTTTTTGGCTGGCATGAGCTTGTTACAAGTCTGACTTGGTTTCAAGGACAGAACCGACACCCATCAGTAAGGAATGAATGAAGGTTAACATCATCAGATCTGGTAGTTCTATGGATTGATTCAAGTTAGATTCTGAGCATACTTTGGGTAGGAAGGATGATTTGTTCGTAGGGATACTCTGTTGGTGTGGAAAAGCATATAGGGGACTTTATTTACAATGCTTGCAGCTCTGAAACTCTTCTAGCAGAAGTAATGGCTATCAAAATAATCATCTTCCAAGTCAAGTACTTGAGATCACAGAATAGATAGAATAGTAGATAGGCTATCTAGTGCTTACCACTCCCACTGGTCAGTATTACTGCTGCACAGGTTAAAATAGCACTGCCCAAGGCCAAGAATACAGCTTCTATGGAACCTGACAATATACCTGGCTGTGTTCTACATGAACTACAGAGTGAACTGTCACCTCACCTGTGTGCCCTGTTCAATCAAAGCCTCATCTCAGGCTTTGTCCCTACTGAATGGCACACTGCTACAGTCATCTCTCTCAATACAAAGGAGGAGTGACTACTGACCCTGGGAACTATCACCCCATTAGCCTGACAAGCCTGAAATGCAAAGCTATGGAAAGCATCATCATGGACCTAATAAACAAGATATAGGGAATCCCCAAACTCTGGATCCCACACAGTTTGGTTTTGTGAAGGGTAGATAATGTCTGCTCAACTCTGTCAACTTCTTTGAGTCAGTCACCAGAGCTGTGGATGAAGGTAAGGTGGTTCATACAGCCTACCTTGATCTGGCCAAGGCTCTTGAAACCATTCCCCACTCAGGAATCATAGAAAACCCCCTATATCACTAGATGGGTTGCAAATTGGCTCACAGATAGAATCCACAGTGTGAACCCACAGTGTGAAAGTAGCTGACTCCAAGTCAGACTGCCGACTAGTCACGAATGGAGTCCCACATTGTTCGGTCCTGGGTCCTCTCCTGTTTGGTATCTACTTCTCTGAAGTCCAGGCTAACACAAAGGGACTCAGGGTGGCAAAGTTCACAGACAATTGCAAGTTGGGAGCTATTATCAGCTCCCCAAGTGATGTTGACATCCTACAGAAAGGCCTCACTGAGACCAATGACTGGTGTCAGAGCCATGGCCTTAAGCTCAATGCCAAAAAAATGTGTCATCATCCCCTTTGGGAAAAACCCGGTTCCCATGAATTACCACACTGATGCTAGTGCACTGAACACAGAAGGCGTTATAAGAGATCTGGGAACACATGTTGACAGCAACCTCTCTTTTGATCACCACATTGCCACTGTGGTCAGAAAGTCCTTCTATGTGGCACATCTCATTACTAAGGGTTTTGCATCCAGGAAGAAAGAGGTCATTGTCTCCCTCTGCTCTTCCCTCATCAGGCCAATCATAGAGTACAATGCCCCATTTGGCATGTACCTCTCTAGACACCTGCAGCAACTGGAGAGGCTGCAGAAATACCTCACAAAGAGGATCCTACACCTTAAACACTTGTCCTATATGGACAGACTCAGAAAACCCCAACTATTCTCTGCCTCATATCGCCTACTTAGAGGCGATATCTGCTTGACTTACAAAGCCATGTCTGACCCAGCTCCGTCAGAAATGCTACATCTAAAGAAATCCCAATCCCTCCACACCACATGCTCCAGAGACCTCAACCTCATGACCACAATTAACAGAACATGCTGGAGGGACAGGTTCATAACCCAGAGACTGCCCATGTTACAGAATAGACTTCCCATACACGTGAAGCAGAGCATCTCGCTGACACTCTTCAAGGAAAATCTTGATGAGTGGATGGGAAACAGAAAATTCACCCTGTGGATAACTCCAGTGACTCTACTCGACAGAGGCAATGGGAACTAAGGTTGGGTGGCACTATACCAGGGTAATCCTATGGCCAGGCTTGTAAAGGCTCCATGGCCATTAGCCTAGTACACACCTATGAACCTATGATTCCCAAAGCTAAGGAAGGGAGGAGGAAGTTAGAGAGTATTAGGGCCAGCTATTAAGCCCTGCAAGACTGCAGTGGCAAAACCAGCTTTGGATTTAGAAAAAATAGGCATGTGGTAATGCTTGGTGAAGGTATGCACAGAACTCCAGGTAGCAGGTTCTAGGATGTCCCTGGTAGGGACTCCTCTGAGAAAGGCTGCAGAGGTAGATGCAGCCCTGGTGGAATGTGATCTTATCCCATGTGGGGTAGGTTTTCCATGGTGTTTGTAGCAGAAATGAATGCAATGGGTTATCCCATTTGGAAATGGTTTGCATTTAATTGGCCTTCCCCTCTGCCCCTGCAGCAAAGCCAGCTAGCAGCTGTTCAGATTTTCTGAGAGGCTTAGTCCTGTCCAAATAAAATCTAAGTTGTTTGTGCACGTCCAAAGAGGGCAGTTTTCGTTCCCCTTTGTTTTGTGGATTAGGGAAAAAAGTAGCCAAATGAACTGACTGACTTAGGGCCACACTAGACACCACCTTGGGCATAAAGAAGGACTGGTCCTGAGGGAAACCCTGTCTGCATGGAAGATAATGAAGGGTTCCACTGCCAATAGGGCCTGTAATTCAGACACTCCTTTTGCTGAAGTGATGGCTAGAAGAAAGGCTGTTTTCCAAGAAAGGAATTTCAACTCTGCTGTTGCAGCTGGCTCAAAGGGGGGTTGAGCTTTTCCAATACAAAGCTAAGGTCCCAGGGCTGGAGTGGGGGCTCTTCCTGGGGGGGGGGGGGGTATTACATTTTTGGCCCCTCTGAGGAATTGCTTTAGCAGGGGGTGAGAAAAGTGGGGTGGCTCAGTATTATAATGTGCTGAAATGGCAGAGGCATGAATTTTAATTGACGAGAAGGATAGGCCCTTGTGGAGCATTTCTGTTAAGTACTGAAGAATATGAGGTAAGCTGGGCACCATTGTGCTGGCTCCAGGAGCAGTATCTTTTCCACTTTTCAGAATAGGATTTTCTAGTACTAGGCCTCCTTGCCTCCAGAAGGACATCTAGTGCCTGCTTATTGAGGGATGCTATTGGAGAGCTGAAGGAATTAACCAGGCTGCAAGTTACAGGGTTTGAAGCTGAGGGTGCAGAATCTGGCCCGCCTGCTGGGACAGCAGGGAAGGGGTCTGAGGCAGGTGCCATGGTTCCAACAGTGTCATACTGCGCAAGAGGGGGTACCAGTGTTGGCATGGCCAGTCTGGTGCAATCAGTATTGTCCTTGGCTTGTCCTGTTTGATCTTTAGCAGAACCTTCAAGAGTGGAGGCAGAGGGGGAAAGGCATAAACTGAGAGGCTTTCCCAGGTAAAGGACAGGGCATCAATTTTCCAAAGCTTGACTGTGGGGAGTCCTTGTGCAGAATTTGTCCAATTGGTAGTTCTGAGGGGAGGCAAACAGGTCTACCTCTGGAGTGCCCCATCTGTTCCTCAAGAGGTTGAATATTTTTGGTTCTAGTTTCCATTTGTGTGGGTCCATGAGATTTCTGCTTAAGTCGTCTGCCAGTGAATTTAGCTTGCCTGGCAGGAATTGAGCTTGTAGGTGCACTTGGTAGCTCAAGGCTGTGTTCCACAGAGCCATGGCTGGTCTGCAGAGATGGTACAAGTGGGTTGCCCCCTGCTTGTTTATGTACCACATAACTGTGGTGTTGTCTGTCTTTACCAATAGCTGTCCTGGAAGAATGCGGTCTTTAAGGCTGTCAGGGAATTCTGTACAGCTAACATTTCTTTTTAACTGATATGCAGGTGCATCTGTCTCGGGTTTCATTTGCCCTGAATGCACTGCCATGCCAAGTGAGCCCCCCATACACAGTTTGATGTGTCTGTTGTTAGGGTTTGGGCGGCAGTGGGTAGAGTGAAAGGGAGCCCCTTGTTGTGGTGGCAGGCCTCTGCCCACCAAAGGAACTCTGTCTTTATACAAGGAATGATAGGAATCATTGACTCCAGGTCCTGAGAATGTTGACACCATAGGCTTTTTAGATACCATTGTAGTTTCCTCATATGCAGTCTTGCAGAATGCAAGAGGCCATGAACCCCAGGGCTTGCAGAATTTTCCTTGCAGATAGCTGGGGTTTTGTGGCCAATAGTTTGAAGTAGGTTGTCAAATAAACTTGTTTCTCCAGAGTGAGGAAAGCCATCTGGGAAGTTGTAATCAAGCTTGTGCCCAGGAATACAATCTGTTGGCAGGGTACTAGGTGAGATTTCTTTTCGTCTATGGTGTACCCCAGTGAGGTTAGAAGTGTCTTTATGAATGCCAGATGTTGTAATAGCAAGTCCTGGCTTTCTACCTGAATCAGGCAATCGTCCAAGTATGGGAGTATTTGAATATTTCTCTGCCTGCAAAATGCAATGGCTGGAGCTAGACACTTTGTAAATATCCTGGGCACAGTAGATAAGCCAAAGGGAAGTGCAGAGAACTGATAGTGCATGGAGCTTGCCCTGAAGCATAGGTATTTCCTGCAAGATTCCCTTACTGGAATGTGCAGGTAAGCTTCCTTTAAGTCCAATGTTGCCAGCCAGGCATCTTTGCCTAGCATATGAAGAAGCTGTTGAAGTGTTAGCATTTTGAATTTTGGGATTACCAAAAAGGTATTTAGAATAGAGAGGTCCAGGATAGGATGCCAGGAGCAGTCTTTTCTGGGTACCAGGAAAAGTTGTGAATAAAAACCTTGCCCCCTTTGTTCTGCTGGGACAGGTTGAATAGACCTGATACTTAGAAGAGAGAGAACCTGCTGTTGGGCCTCCGCCCACTGATATGGGGGTAGGTCTGACCAACCGTTTGGAGTTGGTAGTGTGTGGAAGTAGAATCTGTATCCTTGGGAAACTATGTTCAAAACCTATTTGTCCTGGGTAATGAGTTCCCAGTTATTTGCATGCATGGCGAGTTTTCCTCCTAAGGGAGCAGGGGGTTGAGCAGGGCTTAGAAGGGTTAAGGTTAAGTCATTGTGCCATTTTTCCGTAGGGGGGTGGCTTACTACTCCCTGCTTTGGAAGTGGGAGCGCCCCACTGCTTAGGCCTATGTGCAGCCTGAGACTGTAACCTAAGTGGTCTGCTGTTCCTGGGTTTGGACTTAGAAGGCCTGGAAGAGACTGGAAAGGACCAATTCTTTGAAGGCCAATGCCTACAAAATGTGGGAGGCTGTACTTGTAGGAAATCTTTAACAGTTTGCATAGATTTAGCTTTTTCCTCCATCCTTTGGAGGACTTCTGCTTTGTTGCCAAAAAGGCAGTCTTGGTTTAAGGGAGCATCCAGTAATTTAGCTTTACCATGATCTGGCAGGTTTTGCTCCTTAAGCCAAGCATGCTTTCTAAGTACAGACCCAGTGACAGCAGCCCTGGAAGATGCTTCTAAAGCATCAAAACCACATTGCAAAGTACATTTACCAACTTGTTCTGCAGAATGTATTAAATCCTGTAATTCTTGGTGTTCAGCACAGTTAGGAATCACCATCATTTTCTGTTTAAGTAGTCCCATAATACGCTGCTGATACTTTAATATATGAAATGGGCAATTTAAAACCCTAATGGCCAAAGTAGCAGAAGTGTATACCTTCTTACCCCATCTGTCTAAGGCTCTAGAATCTCTATCAGAAGGGGTAGGATTTTTGGCAGCAGTAGCCTTAATGCCTTTTGGTCCTTGGGAAATGGTCTCTGGATCCGCAGAAGGATTCCTGAATAGGAACTTGTGAGAGTCAGGTACTCTGTAATACCAGTCAGGTTTTCTGGGGCTGGAGGTAAAGTGTCTGGGGAAAGGCTAGATTCCAAGAAAGCATCATCTACAATGTCCAGAACAGGAGGGATAGTTAAAGGCCTGTGTTGAAAAAGGAGTAAGAATTCCCTAAGCCTCTTTTTGGAGTCAGAGTAATCCTGGCTTTTCCAGCGGAAATGCTCCCTAAGAGTGTACAAGGTTTCACCAAAAGAAAAATCTTCTGGAGGGAAAGCAGAGGGAATGGAATCCTCTGCATTAGAATCCTCATAGGTAGATAAGGGCAAATCCTGGTACTCAGAAGGAACAGAAATATCAGATTCCTGATCAAAAGAATCAGAAGGAAAATCAGTTCCAGGTCTCTTACAGGGGGAAGGCTGGCTTCTCCTAATTAAGGTAACAAGGTCTTCAGCCATTCTAAGCATTTGGTTTTTAGGCATATGGGGCATGACTATGTGGTTTGGACATCGGTTTTCTAGGCGTGGTGCGAGTTTTAGGCCTGGATGAAGATGATGGCGTCGGTTTAAAATACAAGTCTGTAGGCCTGAATACACACACAGAAGCTGGTGCCTGCACAGCAGCTCCGGACCATCCAAGGTAGAGACATCTGCAGGTTCCATAGTTGAAGCAGCATCTCGCGGCATACCGGACTCCGAATGGGTCTCAGTAGAGGCCTGCGAATCTGAAGTAGCTGGTATCAGGGGCTGCGAAAGCACCTCACTGAGTACCGGCGGACTAGCGACTAGCTTAACGGAAGTGTCATCAGCAGTTTTGGACCTATGCAGTCTGTTTCTGTCTTTATCCTTACGTTTTTTTGGAAGATCGGTAGTCGGATGGCTTAATGAAGCCATTTTGGAGTACTGAGACAGAGTAAGAAAATAATTTGCTGCAAAGATAATCTGACAACAAATAGCTTGGGGGTTGAACAAGGCACAAAACCTACAGAGAGGGACGTTGTGGTCTGAACCTAAACAGGGGATGCAGAACAAATGAAAATCTCTATGAGGTATTTGCTTTCCAAAGGTAAGGCAATTATTAACTTTTATGGATATCGGATGGAGCAAGAAAAAGGATCCCCAATGGGGTACTTATCTCTTTTGAAGATTTCGGACCTGAAACTCGAAAATTAAAATTTCAGGAGTCGGCCGACCGGCACTTGCAAACTGCTTCTGCTTCGGGCACCGCATGGCAAGAAAGACTGATGTAATGCCGTCGGCATGTTTTATACCCCTGAAGTCATGGAAGAAGAGACAGCATCCGACGCAGGAATCCGAAGACTCTGGTATTCAGACCGGCTGAGGGCTACCTGCAGGCAGATAACCCAAATGTGATGACTGCAACAGTGAAACACGAAAAACATCCTGGAATAAACTCTGTATCCTGACTGGTTGGGAGGGAGGCTCCTGGATGACTCACTTTTCCTAGCAGCTTTTTTACTGCAGCTGCCACAAATTTCATCTGATTGGGTGAGATGACAGGAATTTTCTTCTTTTCCTGAGGAGGGGACACAAAGGGGATAATGAAGCCTCTGATGACTATCCTCTGCAAACATGAATTTTGAGTGATGGCCTGCAATGCTCGAGGGTGAAGGGACAGTGCCCAATTGACTGCCTCCACAGACTAGAAGTTGAGCAACCTTTCAGGAGATCTGGTACGGTTTCTCCATGAAAGGACCATGGAGCTCTTGAGCTTTTGGTCCACCTCTGCCTCTTGGGTGACATCCATTATAATTACTCCCCTCCCTACCTGGGGGGGATGTTTGTCCACAGGAGCATCCTAGTGAAATTGATTTTTGGAACCACAGCCCCTCCCCCTCCCTTCTGGTTCTTGGAGAAGGTCCTTTGTGAGGTGGTAAAACGGGTTTTAACTGTAGACACTGTCTTGTGTTCTTGATCACTCCTGGTAAGAGTTTCCTTCACGTAGGTCTGAACAGGATTAAACTATCAAAGGAGGCAATAATGAAGGATGTCTTGAAGCCTTCTACAAAATGTCATAAATGCATCCAGGTGGGCTACCAAATGGCAATGCTGATGCCCACTGCCCTGGTCAGACCATCAGCTGTGATGGAAAGCAGATGCATGGATACTTTAGATACTTACTGAAGGTCAGACAGTTGAGACTCCACTGACTTCTGGATGTCCTCTGGTAGATTATCCAAGAGGGATTTTGTCAACTCTTTCAAGTCCCTCTGAAAACATGTCAATATGAGTTAGGTAATTCAGCGCACTAAGTGCAAAAGTCACTAAAGCAGATGTCCCATTTCCCAAATCTGCCCAAAGCCATAGAATCTCTATTACAGGCATGGAGAGAGATGCTCTCTTCGCTGACCTCCTTTCTGATGGCTACCTCAGTAACTACAGCATCTACCAGGGGACCCTTGCTCCAGTGACCTAGTCCTGAGGGGGCTACTAAAATTTTATGTGGCTTACATGGTACTGACCCCACCACATCAGGTTTCTCCCATGCCCACTGAGGAACTAGGTGTATGAGTTCATCAGCAGGCAGAACCACCAAGGAGGTAGAAGAGCAAAGCGCTGAATGCTTTGAGTAACACAGACTTCTCATGGGAGGAAGCTTTGGAGGACTAACCCTCTTCAGTATTTTATCAATTCCAGAATACCTCCAAAGTAGATGTCCTCAAAAGGGATTGTGGGGAACCCTTTCCCTCACAGAAGTCTGTGTCTTCTGTGAGTGCCTCCAGTGAACAGACCAAACGTATCCTTTTACAAACCCATTTCCTCAGAACCTCCCCATGTGGACTTCTGCAGAATGTTCAAAATTGTATGGAGAGCTCGCACGGCAAGAACCCCCCCCCCTCCCGGAGTCTGAAGGAGATTGACTGTCCCTGCCGATCAGGATGAATGGACACAGAGACAGACTCCAAAGGAGATTGAGATGGAGCTAAGCGTGGTACAGATGACTCCTCTCGATTCAGAGAGAACATTTTTGAATGCCTTGAAAGCAGACTCCGTAATCAGGACTAAGAACGCATGGGCAGGGAGGGTTATGCTTGGCCCCTACCTGGCTTGGAGGCAACAATGATGCTGAGCTGTCAAGCACCGAGGCACCAAGAGGAAGGGTGGATCCAAAATCTTCTGAGTTGACCCTGACTCCCAAGCCTCGGCTCCAATGCTTCAGCTCTAAGACTCAACACAACCAATCATTGCCAGAATTAAGAGAGTTGGGGACACAGGAATCAAAAAGACTACTGGCTCTGATGTTGATCTTCTACTGGGCAAACTCAGATCTGTGGACTTAGGACCAAACAGTTGGAATGAAACTGGAGAAACCAGTCCAGGGGTAGTCAGGGCCATATGTGGATACCCGATGGGGTCAGTGCCAGGACCCAGTTAGATCAGAGTCTGAAGAAACTTCTGCATCATCTTGTCAAGGTATGCTTCTGAAAGACTCCTCAATGAAAGGAAGAACCCAAAAGATGAAGCCACAGATGGTGGCCACGAAGATCGCCTCTCTTGTAGGAAAGGGAGTGAAGCCTCAGACTCACCAACTCCAGTGAGAAACATGGAGAGGGAAAGACTGATTGGATCAGACAAGGCTCTAGATCCAAATGCCCTGAGTCTTTGGGGCCAAGATGGAAGACTCCACTGGATCCAGTGACCATTTTCTAGATATTCTCTCATTCCTTTACCAAGTTCTTCAGGTTTTTCTCTCTCTCTCTCATCCTCCTCTTCTTTTTGAGACTACTTTCTCAAGATTCTTTGCAGGACAGGAAGCTTCTGGTGTAGAATGCACCAAAATCCCTGCTTGTGTGGGAAGACGTCCATTCAGAATAAGTTTGTCTTGGTGTCCTTGTAACACTCTAGCCCCAAAAGAGGCACATGCCTCACAGTATGCTTCCAAGTGAGCGACTCCGAAACTATAAATGCACAGTGTGTGTTGGTTCTACGGCAGTATTTTGTGACCATAGGCCTAACATTTTTTAAACCTAGTGGCTTTAACCAACATACTAGGGAAGAAACCAACACACAAGGGAAGACACACAAGCACTAACTACTTTAATAAATGTAAATCATAAGATAGTAGCCAGTAACAGCAGCAACCAACTAGCAATAACAATGTCTAACTATCAAAATAATGGAAGAACTACTCTAAAGCCTAAAGTGGAATACATTTTTATAATTTTTTTTTTTGAAAACGGGATGAAAGCAGCTAAAAAAGAAACAGCTGAAGAATATAGATCCAAAACATTAAGTAAAGCTATGAAAAACAAATTATAACAAATGTCAAAGCCCTCAAATTCCACATCATACTGGATTAAGTGGCAAACAAGATCTGAGGTACTTTGGGAAACTGAAAGAATTATGAGTAGGAGAAGTGTCAGAGCCTCGGATCTAAGCTTCTGAAAAAGAGCTGAGGTTGGATTCAGTGAGATCAGATAACCAAAAGGATGAACCGCATGAAAACAGAAAACTTCAGATAATTATAGATGTAAACACTTCTAAGCAAACATCACAAACCTTCTGGACTTTGCTGCACACTTGGGAGCCATACATATGTCTTTCCATTGTTCCTTTTTAAATTGATTTTCAAGTCTCTTTTCCTAATCTTTCAAAACCTCCCCTGACTGATTCTTACAGTTATCATGCAATACTTTATATGTTCTACTAACCATCGAATTTTAAACAGCAGCTTCTGTTCTAGACTCAACTAAAAACTCTACCAGAGCAGGTCTTCACTTAAGAGTCCCCTACCCCTTTCTATTTGTCAATGCTTTAATATAAATCCCTGGTAGAGAAAGCAGTCTATAACCTGCAAACCAAACTTCTTAGCCTCATACCACTCAGTTACCTTTCCATATATACAGTTACTTGATCCTAATACATTGGTTCCTTTGACAGTTTTCTCCAGTAAATTTTAGTCTCTTACTGAACATTTTCTGTATTCCCTACTTGCAGTTATCCCTTTTGGCATAATCTTCTTTCTCCAATCCAGTGCTGGTTAAGTTCTTGGAATACTTTCTGCAACTTCATGAATATTATATTCTATATGGTTGCTATTCTCCACCTTAAGGATCTCCATTTAAAACATCTATCTCTCCCTTATTTCTTGATCTCCCCTCTTTGCTTCATCATCATCCTTTTCCACTTTGAATTCTACACTTCTTACTGTATTATGTTTATGAGCTTTAACTGCATAGCTCTAACGTATCCTTCAAATTAGGTAATTTTAAACCACCTTGTTCTCCTGGGTGGATCAACTTATCCCACTGAACTCCTGCACTTTTCCCCTCCCAGATAAATTCATTCAGCTCTTTACTAATTTTCCACAACTTCTCCTCTGATTGATAAAAAATATGTCTGATTGGTATGTAAAACTAAAGGGCCTAAAAATATTTTACTGATTTTATCTTACTATTGATATCCATAAACAAGAGCTTCCAGTTTCTTTTTTTTGTGAAAAATCTTTTATTACAATTTTATCATAAAGTCAGTGTACAGAAACACTAACATAGGAGTGATAAAATAACAGTAATACAGTAATGATTATACATAACATTGCAATTAACTTTTTACAAATATGCCAAATGCCCATCTTTAAGTGACATTATTATTGTCAATCTAGGATGTGGTCAAAAGGGGATTTCCAGAATTCAGTAAAGTGGGTGTGGGATTTTTGAGTAAAATTTAGATATTTATGGGCAAGGAGGTGTTTGGTGGTTAGGTGTTTGAATCCATCCCATGTGAGCAATGCTCTGCCCTTCCAATGAAGTGTAATGTAGTATCTGAGTATGGATACTAGTGTTACTAATATACGCGTTTGTAGTTTAGATAGATAAGTGGGGGGGGTAGGAGAGCAAGTTTCCAGGATAGGGCTGTTTTTTCATATCCCATTTTTTCAAGTTGAGCTCTTAATGAGCACCAGAGCTTGTAGGAGCACTTACAGCTCCAGAAAATGTGAAATAGATAAGCTTTGAGGTTATCGCAGTAGGGGCAGGATGGGGAGGTTGGGAGATATATTTTATTAAGTATGGTTGGAGTAAAATAAAGGTTATGAAATATCATGATTTTTGTATATTTAAGCTTTTTAAAGGGAATGAGTTTTGAAGTTAGCTGGATAGTATGGGAGATATGGTTGTTTGAAACTGATGGGTCAAGGTCCTTCCAATATTTAGAGAAAATTATATCCTTTTGAGTTTTGATTGAGAGAATAAATTTGTAAGACCTAGATAGCATTTTCTTATTTAAAGACAGAAGGTTCCATAAAGTTTTACACATTTTAATGTCATTGGCGTTTATGACAGGGTTCTCTATAATACAGTGGCTAAAGTCACGATTTTGCCTTATAATGATTGTATAACTTTTGGGGAGGTTCAATTGAGTTCTCATTTCAGTAATAGTACTGTTCCTGAAGGGAAATATATCTGAGATGATAATCTCCTTCAAGAGGGGGTATTTGCTTAAGTTAATCATCTTATTATTCATTTTAAGATTGGGGTTAAAGTGGATAGGTTGTAAAGTAATAAATGCATTATATAAGTTTAGAGATTTTAAAATCTTTTTTTCCCTCAAATATTTTTTTATTTTCAATTAAAATAACATTTGCATAATATTTTAATATATCATTTTAAACTATATACAATATTTACAACAACCTGACTTTCAATTATATACACTGCATATTAAATACAGAATTAACAGATCAGTTATCAGAGATACAATATTGATTATTGCAGAGTGTCCAACAAAGTTCTAACTTTCTTCCAAGGATTATTTACCAATGGCCTGGGATAGACTCGTAGTTCTTTGATTTTTATTTCCATCGATACAGTTGTCTTCAGTAAAGTGTAGAATTTTTCCTAGGTCGGGGGATGTATTTGAATTCCACCTTCGGGTTACGCATTTCCTAGATATAGCAAGTATTGTCCATAACAAATACATATTTGTCTTATTCAGGTAGGGACCTTCATTTACATGTAGTATAATCAATTCTTTAGTTAAGGTAAAGGATTCATTAAATAAAGCTGGTAAAAAATGATTTTGATTCCATTCCAATATGATTTAATTTTATTACATTCATAAAAATTATGAATCCAGTCTGCTTTATTTGACTTTTCACACCTCCAGCAAAAAACATTTGTAGTAGTACTGATCTTTTTAATTCTATCTGGTGTTAAAAAATGCTCTATACAAGTATTTCCAGTTAAATATTTTCCAGTACTGTGTGTTAGAGGTGTAATTAACTGATAGTAAGATGTTAGTTTTAATTTCTTCTCTTAACTGCAATGACTGACCTTTTGTTAAGAACTGCCAGTATGATGGTTTGGGAATTGTTTTATATATGTTAACTCTTTATATAGATTTGAAATGGAATTTTTCTTTTCACAACTATTATATAAAAATCCATACAGAAAACCTATTAGATTTGGAATATTTTTAAATGAGGAATTATTAATTAATCTGCATAAATCTTGAGTGTACATTATAATGCTTTGTAAGGTTAACCAGTCCTGTGTTTTTATATTGTAAGCAGTTATCATATGTATATCTAAAACATTTAATTTATTTACACATTGAAACTAGCATAAGAATCAATTTTGTTCCCAGGAGGTTATTGTTTCCATGTATATTTTGTGAGGAAAGTTCTTAGTGATGGTAAATGGGGTTAAAAGGTCAAACCTAAGTTTTAGATCTATGTTTGCATTGGTAAGTTTCCCATAGGAACTGATGTAATGATTAATCAGTGTTGTTTTAGAAGGTTTTGTTATATTATAATGTACACTTGTGCATAGTATGTACCTGGGTATGTACCTGGGTTTGTTTGATTTATCTACTATTAATTTTTCTTTTTAACAGATTAAATTAATTTATTTATATAGCCGTTAACTCTTTCCAGTTTTGTCAAAATAATTTGGGTTTATCCAGTCTATTGTAGTTTTAAGCACATATGCTTTTATATATGTTTCTATTTCTGGGAAGTTCAATCCTCCTTGTTTCCAGGGTCTAATGTGATGAGTTAGCGCTACTCTATTCTTTTTGGGATACCATAAAAATTTTATTAAACATGAGTTTTTTTTTAAGAATGCATCTTTCAGGAATTAACTGTATTGCTAATGCTACATATACTATTTTTGGCAATAAGACCATTTTTATTAACTGCAATCTGTCTTCAAAAGTTAATATAATTTTGCTCCACTTTTCTATATATATTTTTATTGTTTCAATAATGTTTTTATAATTTATTAATATTGTTTCGCTTATATTTTTGCATAACACTATTCCTAAATAATTTAACGTAAGTTCTTGTTTTTCTATGATGGATTTATCTGTAACTTGTAGTTGTACTATTCTTATTTAAAAATAGAAATTTTGATTTTGATCTATTAAAGTGTAGACCTGAAATCTTATAAAATGTCTCCATTACTACTTCTAGCTCTACTAATGACTCTTTGGAATTTGACAGGGTTAATAAAATATCATCAGCAAAAAACATTATTTTAGATATGTACTGGTCACAGACTTCTATTCCTTTTTTTTCTTGGATTATTGTGTATTATTTCTATAGCCAAAGCAAATGAAATAGGACAAACGGGACATCCTTGTTTAGTACCTTTCATTATATGGATAGATTCTGAGGTGAAAGGACCTATTTATTGTAGGCTAAGTTAATATATATGTTTTTAGTAATAAGATGAATGGAGGAGGAAATTCAAATAATGCTAAAGTTTTAAAAAGATATTCCCAGTTGAGAGAATCAAAGGCTTTTTCTATGTCTAGTCTGATTACAAGTGTTTCTCTACCTTCTTTATTCACATAATCTATAAGAGTAAGTATCCTTTTAATATTATCATGTGTGCACCTGTTATATACAAATCCAGTTTGATCATTATTGTCTTTGAAAGTGGGATTTTCATTCTGTTAGCTAGGAGTGACATGAATATTTTGTAATCATTATTCACCAATAGGTGCAAAGGTCTGATGGTTTATCTTTTAGAACTGGTGTTATGAGAGAATATTTCCATGAGGGTGGTATTTTTGCTGATTGGACTTCTAGCAAAGTTTTATGAAAAAGGGAGACTACTGTTGAAATGTTGTAAATTTCCGTAATTATACCATCTATCCCTGGAGCTTTGTTAGATTTACTTTCTTTTATCTTGTCAACAATTTCTTTGTAGGATATAGGTTTTTGTAGGCCTAGTTTTAAGTTTTCAGGAATTATTTTTATATTGATAAGGTTTGCTTCTAAGTTTATTTGGTTGGCATCTAAATATTCTTTTTTGAAGTGTTCCATATAATGGAACCGAAATGCTTCAAGGATATCTCCTATATCGGATACTTTTTTCCCTTTCTTTTCATGATATATACTACTAATGTTATTTGCTTTAGATTGTATTTTAATTCTTGTAGACAAGTTATGCAGATATCTGGGGGAGGTGGCTAATGAGTTTATTTTTAATTTTTCCAAGGCTAGATAAGTTGTGTGTGTTAGAATTTCATTAAATTTTTATTCAATTCCTCTATTTCTTTTTTGACTTCTGGATAATTCTGATTTTTTTTAGATTTTGCTATCAAGAGTCTGGTTTGCAAGTCTAATGATTCAGACTCCCACTCTCTGACTTTGTTTTTGCACCAGCTAAGAGTCTTACCAAATAAATACACTTTTAATGAATTCCAAACCATGACTCTACTGATTTCTGTTGTATTATTAATTTCAAGAAATAATTGTAGTTCTGACAACATCCAGGGTCTGAATTCTTTAATTTTCCTGATATATGATTGAATTCTAGTTGAGAAGATTAAAGGTTTAAACTCTATTTGAAGCTTCATTATCAGAGAGTCATGATCTGAGAAGGGGCATGGAACTATTGAGAAGTTGAGGATTTTTGTTTGTAAATCTTGAACTACGAATAATTTGTCTATTCTGGTTTGTGTTCCAAATCTATGGTCTTTATGGGAAAATAATAAGGATTTATCATCTTTTACTTTAAAAGTGTCTATTAAATGAAATGAATCAATCCATCTTTTTAAGGATTTTGAAATAGTTGCTATGCGAAAAGACTTCTTAGTGGTTTCAGAAGCTTCTAAGATACAATTAAAGTCTCCTCCCAGTATAAGATTTCCTTTATAATTGTTGGAAATAAAATCTAGGTGTTTTTTAACCATTCCTGCTCCAATTCCCGGCAGCCAATATAGATTAGCTAAGGTCCATATTCTGTTATTAAATTTAATTATAACAAATGCTGGTAGACCTTCTTTGTCTTTATATTTATACATAACTTTTGGAGTGATTATGTTTTTCTTCCAGAGAACTGATACTCCTTTTGTCTTTGTTCTATAGGAGGATTGAGCTATGACTGTATAGTCCTTAGGGTTCCAAATAAAGCTATCATTAGTCTTAAAATGCATTTCCTGGAGAAATACTACTTGCGCCTTATTTAGATTTAAATATTTTAGTAAGTTTGATCTTTTATTTGCATCATTTAAGCCATTAGTATTTAATGATAAGAATGTTAAATCCATTTCAAGTTATTGTTGGAAGAAACTTTTTGCTTCTTTTTTATTTTGATTATAGTAGTTATACCATAGTCTCTGATAACACTGAATGTTATTTTTGTGTGTGTAAACTTGGGAGTGTACATTAATGTTCTTTCTTCTTTAAATACAAGTAGGGTAAAATTGTGATCAGGCTTTAAAAAGGTACTTCTATAAAACATTAATTCTAAAGTATCGAATACAAGTAAATATGAATTTCCATTAAACATGGAATTAAAGTAATTCCTAATCCAATAGATAAAGATAGATCTATTGGATTATCACTCATACCTTTAACCAACAATATCAACTGAGCTCCATATGTTAATTATACGGAGAATTTTCTTAAAAGAGATATGAAATTCTACATTACTCTATTATTGTTCTATAGTATTTTATATATCAGGATGGAATGTTAGTAGTGTAAACAATTATTATGTTGACTTAGAAAATATCCAGTATTTAGTTACCCTTAAGAGATCCCAAATATGTCAGATATGTCATTTTGGATAAATTAAATGCAACAGAGTAGCATACACTAAATAAGCCAACAACAAATAGATTATTACTAAAATAATTTGACTAAAAGGACTCTACAGGAGACAATGAGTGATTACCAATGAAATATGAATTTACTGTAGGTTTACTGTCTTTCCTTTCCCAATCTTCAGCTCACCAACTTCAACTTACATTTATGAAAAGTCATGGCTCATCAGTGGTAACCTGTCTATGAGTAGAGGCGCCCTACATTCTAGTATGCAGTGCTTTTACGTATTTATAGATTTACAAAGCATAGTCTAAGAATGAACTATGATCACCCTGACAATTTCCATCCTGCATAGGGCACCTCCTGCTTCCAGAATGGGTAATCACGTCAGGTCTAGAATGAATGTGAAGGTACCCATATGGTAATCAGGACTTACCTTAGGCAAGTATTAATCAAATAGTATTTAGAGCATTTTAGAGAGTCCTCTGGGCAGTTAGAATACTCTTAAGCCTCTCCTCCCTTGACCAAAAACAGAGGATTTCCCTTCCCTTTCTTTCCCTTGTTTTAAATCAGTACTAATAAAAGAAATTCAGCAAACAGAAATAACTTTCAGTAGTCCGTTTTGTACACGACTTGCAATCCATTAAACAAGTCAGTGACTAACATCACTTAGACAAATTAGAAATAATTTCCTAGCTCTTTATATTTTCTGATCAAGCAAAAAGTTAACAATAAGCTGTTTTAACTAAAAGTATAAAGCATTTAAATTTTTCCTTGCATGTATACATTTCTACTTATAATGTAGTGTCAATAGCGGTCTTTGAAATCTGTACAATACTTCACTTCTTCAAATCATTCCTTTTTCAGTTCAGGTTTTGTTTTGTCAGAACGGCAACAACATTTCAAGGGCACAATTAATATTTAGACTGATGTTTCAAATAAATACCTTGTCAGTTCCCAAATGAGTTAGTTTAGAATGTATGGTTAGTGCAAATATAGCATGTTGCAAAAATAATATGTATTTTTTCGTGTGCTCTAGAGCCTGTCATATGCAAGTGACATATATAATGTAGCATATATAGAGCAGATAGCTTATGAATTCAAGTTGTTAAAGTAAGTTATGCTTATTAATCAGGCAGTTTCATTTAAATTCACAAGTAATTGGGGACATTTCAGTTGAGTTTCCAGGAATGTGTAGTCCAATGTGAGTAACTGAGTCCACTTTTCCTCATAAACATATGTCAGAATTCATTAAACTAAGCAGAGTCTAACATCTGTCTAATAATCATTATAAAGACAAAGAATAGTAATATCCTAGCTCTTCAAACTTTCTAATATCGCAAAATGTTGACAGTAAGCTATTTTAAATGGAAGACTAAAACATTTCAATACTTCCTTGTGAATATATATTTTTACTTTTACTGTAATGTCAAGAACTGTCTGAAATCTATGCATTACTTCACTTCTTTCAAGTCATTCATTTTACAGTTCAGATTATATTTTGTCAAAATGTCAATAGCATTTCAAGGGAACATTTAATATTTAAACTGATTGTGTCTTTGTGTCTTTCGGCTTTTCCCAGTTAGGGGTCGCTACAGCGGAACTCCGGTCCGCTAATGATTGGCAGTTGATTTTTATGTACCGGCTTGCCAGGCCTGACGCACAACCTTCAACGAAGGTACGCCCATTCATGCATGTCTCCACGCAGAAGACATTCTAGCTGAGAATCGAACCGGACAGCGTCTTACTGTGAGGCGACAACGCTACCGCAGCACCACCACCGCGGGTATTTAATATTTAAACTGATATTTTAAATTAATAGCTATCAGTTACCAAGTGAGTTTGTACAGAGTGTGAGGTAACTGCAAAGATAACATGTTGCAAAAAGTAATATGTATCTTTTCATATGCTCTAGAGACTGACAATGTCAAGTAACATATAAAATGAAACTTTTACAGTGCAGACAGCTTGTGAAATCAGCATGATAAACTGAGTAATACTTTTTAATCAAGCAGCTACATTTAAGTGCACATGTAGTTTGGGAACAGTTGTGTTTCCAGAAATATGTAATCCTATGAGGATAAATCATAAAATAGTTACAACTAGTCCTATTATGTATTTATTTTACCTTGCTTAGGTTGTTTTTCATTTTAATTATTAAACATTACTTTTTCTTATTATTTATCGGTGACGTTAAATGCACTTCGCAGGTTCACGGTGTCCTTAGAAACTGTAGCAATTGTTTACTGTTGCTATGGCAACACAAATAGTATGTGAAGCTTCACTTCTCTTAGCCAACAGTACATTTTTCCCTCCTTTTTTTATGTATTTGTTAATACTACTTCAAAGGGCATATGTACATGAATGGAACATTTCAGAGTTAATCACGAACATGTCCCCAATCCCAATAAACATAACAGTGACTATCATTAATCTAATAAATATTGTAATAACAATTAATTAAGTTCACTATCCCAATTAGTCTACCTTAATACTAGATTATTTTAGACTATTTATCTATGTACAGATAGTGAGTTATTAAATATATACAGACTATATTAGTATAGTAAACAGGAGAGAATTTAGAAAGGGAAACCAGATGCAGTTAAAATAAATAATGAGAAAAGAAAGAAGAGAGAGAAAGAAAAGAGAAAATATACATATACTATGTATGTTAATTTACAGTATAAATATGTTATGTGCTATATAACCCTCCTTTTGTGAAAGAAAAGTACCCTGTTTTACATACCTGAGGTAATGTGAAAACTCTCGTGTGTCATCTATTTTCAAAAAATATAGATAAAGATTCCAATAGTTGCCTTTGTTTTTAAATTCCAAGCAGTAAAATTAGTCCTTTAAAGTAATGTTAAAAGAATTCATATCATAGTAGATGCTTTTTGAGATTTGGCTGTAACAGTATCGGTCTTTTGTTTCATTTTGACATCTGTCCAGACATTCGTTTCTTTTCTTCTCTTGAGAGAAGGTGCCATCCAATCCATATGTTCTGATAAAGTAATCACATTATTAGCTTTAATAAATGAAGAGGCTTCCTCTAAGTCAATAAAGTCCGCATCTCGTTGGCATACAGTATTCTTATCTTAGCTGGATATGCAAGTTGTGCCTTGATGTTATTTTGTTTCAGAAACGCTATCATTGGCCACACTTTTTTTCCTTTGTTCCATTATTCTAGACAAATAGTCGTTATCAAATCTTATCAGGCTCTGTTTATATTTTAGAGGTGCCTTCCTCCAAGCAGATCTTAAAATCAGTTCCTTGTCCAAGTATGAAAGAAATTTGATAATTATTGACCTAGGAGGAGAGTTTGAGTTAGTGGCAGGTTTCCCAAGAGATCTGTGTGCCCTTTAAATGTCAAAGGAAAGTCCTCCTTTTAAATTTAAAAAGTCAGGGATCCAGCTTGCTAAAAAGGAAATAATATCCTCACCTTCTGTGTTTTCAGGTAATCCAAAAATCCTGATGTTATTTCTCCTCTCCCTATTTTCCAAGTCATCTACTTTATTACCCAACCAAGTGTTTTGTTTAAGAAGCAGTTCTTTCTGTGTTTCCACTTCCTTAAGTCTGCTTTCTAAGTAATTTAGAGAAACCTCTATTCCTGTTATCCTTGTGTGGTGGTGTTGTAGCATTTCCTTGAGGGTGTCAGCCTGTTTTTGACTGCTTGTTTTAAGATTTTCTAGGTTCTCTTTAAAATCATCCATCTTCAAAGACAACTCCTGCAGGGTAGATGCTATCTGTTGTAGTTCCTTCTTTAAGGCAGCAACCTGATGAGAATTCTTTGAGTTGCTCATTTTAACAAGTGAATATATCTCCAAGCTTTTTGACAGGAAATTATTTGTAAAACTTCACCAAAGTTTCTAATTATGTAAATTAGTCCTTTATCTATAACATTTTATACTTTGAAGAAAAAAAAAGAATAATTTTTCCTGTCTTATTTGACTAGTTATATGGAGCTCTAAAATACTGCTGCTTTCAGTTAGCCATTCAGGCCCCCCCCCCCCCCGATTTTAAAATCTTTTGTATGGTGGTGATTTTACATTTTATAGTTGTATTTGAAGATTTTTTAAGCTTTCGCTGTTAAGGAAAGGGAGGGCTCTGGGGTTAAAGCAAAGTGTTCTAATATAGCTGTATAGGAGTTTAACCCAAGTTGGTGACCACTGATGTGAAGTTCGAATACAGTCAGATATTATTAGTCTGTTACATCTTGTGATGTCGTAATACAGTTTATAGTCAGGTAACCCTAAGCCCCCCAATAGTGGGATAAACCAGTTTGTTTTAACTGATTCTGATTGATTTGGGAGCTCAGATAAATATGGAGATAGTAGACTGGATGGCTTTGAAGAATTTTTTGTTGATGATTATATTTGTGGCGTTAAAGATATGTAGAAGTTTGGGTAAGATATTCATCTTGATTGTGGCTATTTTAGCAAGGAATGGAAGTTGAAGTTTTGCACATCTGAGGTCTTGTTGTATGTTGGACCAGAGTTTAGTAATATTGTTTAAATAAAAATGTTTAGGATCTTGGTGAAAGGATATTCCTAGATATTGCAGAGATTGATTCATTTTAATTCCAGATAAGGAGTAGGTGGGTAGTTGACAAAGAGTTAACAGGAAAGGTAGTTTTCTTTAAAATCAGTTTGTAGTTAGAGAATGACCAGTAGGTGTCGATGGCGGATAATAGTTTCTGAAGGTCCGAATTGGGTAGGAAGTAATATAGATTTAAATCATCAGCGAAAGCTAATAAAGCAGTTCTGGTGTTAAAGATATTGGGAATACGGTGGAAAGTTTTCTGAGGTATTAGGAGGAATAAAGGTTCAATGTATAGATTAAATAAGTAAGGGGACATTGGGCAGTCTTGTCTGGCTCCGTTCCTAATGTCGATACGAGAAGATAAATTTTTATTAATTTGTACAAAAGTATGGGTCTTAGAGTAAAGTGTTTTGACAGCTTGTATAAATTTGTTGAGTATTTCAAAAAAGGGTAAAATATTTAGTAGAATGCCCACATTAAGTCTGTCAAAGGCTTTAGAAGCATCAATTGCCAAAGTATAAATTGGAGTACGGGTATGGTTAGAGACAGTAATCATAGTGTCAAGTGTGAGAGTATGGTCAAAAGTTTTTCAATGTTGTATAAAACCTAATTGTTCAGAGGAGACACTGTTCGGGATAATGGGTTTAATTCTGTTGGCTAGTAATGACGCAAAGATATCATATCTAGATTTAGTAAGGCAACAAGGTCTGTAGTACAGTGCGTTTTTGAGGTTGGAGTTTGATTTAATAATAAGAATCGTTTTGGAGGCATTTAGATGTAAATACTTATTCCACTGCTAGTAATATAGTTGAACAGTTGAAGAAAGACAGATATCTTTTGAGGGAAGGATTTGTAAAATTCAGCCATGAGGCCGTCTGGGCCTGGCGCTTTGTTGGGTTTAAATTTATTGATTGTCATAATGATTTCTTGTTGGGTAATGGGGGTAGACAGTGTTTTTTGTGTTGATCTGGACTGATTTTCGGAAAGTTTAGTTGGTTTAAGAAGGCGTCTAAATCTTGTTTGTTTCGAGAGAGGTTTGGTGAGCTACAGGATTTAGTGTATATACTTTTGTAAATTTGTATCATATCTTGGCTAGTATGGTACAGTTTATCTTGGTATAAGAGTTCTGTAATGTTTGGGGAAGGTTTGTTTTGGTTAACTAGTCTTGCCAGGAATTTGGATGGCATGTGAGACCACTCGGAGTAATTCGCCAATGTTTTTATTTCTTGGTACGTTAAGTTTTCTACGTTGAGATCGTACAGTTTTTGTTGAAGTTGTGTTATCTGCTTTTCAGTGTTGTGGTTAAAGGTTGACTGGAGTACAGATTCAAGGTTGAGAATTTAAGTTTTAAGGTTGGATTCTTCCTGAAGGTGTTTTTTATAGTACAAAGCTTTACTTATAAAGGTACCTCTAATTATGGACTTAATGGAGGCCCAGTACATGTCAAGAGGTAAGTGGTTAAGGACTAAATTGTCTAATGCCTGGTCCAAGATAGCATCGATCTCCTGTAGCAATTCTTTTTTCCTTAATTTTTCCTTAATAAATTAGGGTTAAGGACCCAGTAATACCCTCAGTTAATATTAGCTTGACTGTTACCCCAATCAATAGTTAGGTTAATCCTAGAGTGGTCAGATAGGTATCTGGGTTTAGTATGGAAAGAGTTTTTATATTTAGTAAATATGTTGGAGATTAGGAAGAAGTCCAGCCTGGACCAAGACTTATGACATTTAGAATAGAAGGCATATTTATTTTTAAGAGCGTTATTAGTTTGGAAGATATGGGGGTCAAATAAGATAAAGTCATCTTTAAGTTCCGTGAGAGTTGATGAGGGGTGAGGGTATTGTGTTTAGATTTAGGGGTTGATCTGTCAATTTCAGAGTCTTGGATGGAGTTCCAGTCCCATCCTAACAGACTTTAGGCAAAAAGGAGGGGGTTGTTCTGAGAGATACTCTATCAGCATGGAAACTCATGTAAGGAGGCCTGACAGATAATGCTTGAAGTTCTGACACTCTGCGGGCTGAAGTAATGGCTACTGGAAATATAGTCTTCCAGGACAAATATCTGAGGTCACAAGAAGATGCTGGTTTGAAGGGGGGGGGGGATTATTTGAGACAGCATAAAATTCAAATTCCAGGGAGAATAAGGGCTTTTGACAGGAGGTCTCATGTGAAAAGCACCTTTAAGAAAAGCCTTAGATAACTTATGGCCCATAACATTCAACCCATCGAATCCAAGGTGGAAATTTGATATGCTGGCTTACTGGACTCGAACTGTAGCAGCTGCTGCTCCTTCTTTAAAAATCTTTGTCAAAACTTCTAAAATGGACGATAGAGGAGCTCAGAAAGGGTCGATTTTCTGTATATTGGCCCAAATTGAGAACCTGTTCCACTTACTGCGGTATAGTTTCCTGGTGGATGGCTTGTGAGAAGACAAAATGATTTGTCTTGTATCATCTGAGAGCGAATGAAGACTGGCAATTAGGGAAAGTGGATTAGCCAAGCAGTCAGTTTTAGGGACTGCAGTGAAGGATGGAGGTCCCCTGACGGGTGTGTCAGAAGGTCCGGAACTGGGTCCAAAAACCATGGATCCTTCAGTAGATGATGGTGAAGGAAGGGGAACCAAATATGTCGAGGCCAGTAGGGGGCTATGAGGATAACTGTCCTTCCAAGCGACTTTGGTTTCTGTAAAATCTTGGGTATCAATGGAATAGGTGGGAATGCATATAGGAGACCCGGAGGCCAATCGTGTACGAGTGCGTCTCTCGGGGAATGTCCTGGAGGTGGTATTAGGGCAAAGTAGCTTCTGCATTTGGTACTGATGTGACTGGCAAAGAGGTCGCAGCAAGACTGGCCCCATTTGTGGAAAATCAAATCCACCACTCGTTGGTTGAGAGACCACTGGTGAGGCAAAAGTATTGCCGTGCTTAGCTTGTCCGCTATCATGTTGGATTTCCCCGGGATGTGCATTGCTATCATAAAACGGTGGGACGACACAGCCCATTGCCATACCCTGAGGGCTTCTCAACAAAGGGGGTAAGACTTGGTTCCACCTTGTTTGTTCAAGTACCAGATCACTGACATGTCTGCCTGAATTGCAATTGTCCCTAGAGGAAGAGAGTCCTGAAAGTACTGCAACGCCAGAAGTACCGCTCTCAACTCCAGAACACTGATATGCAGATGTGAATCTTGAACCGTCCATGTGCCTTGGGCAGTGTTTCCCTGAAAATGCCCCCCCCACCCTATCAGGGAAGTCTTTGTGGTCACAGTGGCTACTGGGGGGGCAAAGGGTCTTCTGATTGTAACATGAAGAGACGTCAATCACCACCGAAGGTCTCTCTTACAAGAATCTGTGATGAGAATCATGTGGTGCATCGGTAGCTTTTGGTAAGACCACTGAGCGAAAAGGAGCCATTGAAGGATTTGCATATGCATCCTTGCGAGTGGTACAGCCAGGATTGTTGCCGCCATCAAACCTAGCACCTTCAAGACCCCTGCTGCTGTAGCTTTGTTCTTTGACACCAGTGAGATGACATGTTGGCGAAGAAGTGAGACTCTTTCGATTGGAAGACAGAGTGGTGGTTGAGGTATCTAACTTTGCTCCTATAAAAACGGCATGCTGCGATGGCAATAAGGCAGACTTTTCGAAGTTGATTGTAATGCCTAATTGATGGCAGAGTGTCAGAGTATATTGTGTTGCCTGAGTCAATTAATGCCAGGTGGTAGCATTGAGGAGCCAATCGTCTAGGTATGGAAACACCTGGAATCCTAGACGCCTCAGGTGAGCCGTGACCAGTGTCATGCATTTGGTGAACACCCTGGGGGCTGTAGTGAGACCAAAGAGCAGGGCTCAAAACTGGTAATGACTGTCTCCCAGCCGGAAATGCAGGCGATCCCTGGAGCGTCTGTTCATCTTTATGTGATAGTACGCATCCTTGAGATCTATGGAGCACATCCAATCACTTTTCCCTAGGAAGGGAAGAATGGACTGAAGCGTGACCATTCGGAACTTCTCTTTCTTTATGAATTGGTTGAGTCTGCTGGGGTCCAAGATAGGTCTCCAGTCCCCTGTTTTCTTTGGTACCAAAAAGAATCTTGAGTAAGTTCTGAATCCAACTTGGTCTGCTGGGACTTGTTGGATGACACTTTTTTTCTAGCAATATTTGGACCTCTACAATTGCTTGTTCCCTGAGACTGGGTGGAACACCTGGGATTCTGTTTACAGGAGTAGGAGGGGAAGAGAACGGTATGAAATATCCTCTGGAAATTATGCTTTGTACCCATGTATCTGATGTTATGTTTAGCAAGGCTTCTGGGTACAAAGACAAGCGACCCCCGACTGCCTCCAGAGTCAGACAGCCGGGCCTCCTTTCAGGAGCGTTGGTAGGGCTGACCAGAGAACTGGCCTCTGTCACCCTGTTGCTGCGGACCCCCTATGCCGTGTGGGTGGTGTCTTCTGTTATAACTCCCTCCTCTGCCTCTAAAGGGGGTTTCTCCACGTGTGTCCTGAAAGGCTCCCTGTGCTTTTCGGAGCCACATTTTTCCACCCCTAGGGCCCTTGCGATAGGGCCGAGTAGGGGTAGAAAAACGGACTCCAACGGCAGGGTCTTGCCTTCCTGCTCACACCTGGTTAAAGTTTCCTTTACTTTAGGCCCAAACAGTGATGAGCCATCAAATGGGGTGTTGATAAAGGAAGACTTAAAGGGCTCCGCAAAGGAACAGAGATGCAGCCAGGCTTCTCTCCACAGAGCAATGCCTGAACTAGCATCTCTACTCGAACCAGCAGCTGCATAAGATATGAGATGCATGGACGAGTTCACAACTGAGTTTAGGGTAGCGAGCTGTGTGTTGACTTTGTTGGCAACCCCTGCAGCTACCGTATCCTGGAGAGTATCTCCTAGCTCTTTCAGGACATCTCTTTGTAGTGTCGTAAAATGGGTTAAATAGTTCAGTGATCGGAGAGAAAAAGTCGCTAAACTAAACATGCGTTTCCCATATATATATCCATGATCCCAGAATCTCTGTTAGGAGGATGGATAGATGCGGATGTATCAAACACTTCCTTTTTGGTGGCTGCAGCTACCACCATGGCATCAACAGGCACTCCTTTAGTCAAAAAGGCTTTGTCCACTGGGGCAGAGATAAACTTATTTGGCTTCCGAGGGACAGGTGCCATGGCCTCTGGTGACTCCCACACCTTATGAGAGATCAACTCCATGAGCTCGTCGTAAGGAGGAGACACCCAAGACATGGAAGGTTTAGACTCAAAAGCCTTCAAGAGCACTGACTCGTCCCTCAGTAGAGGTTTTGGACTGCCAATCGCCCCCTGACTCAGGATCTCTAATATCTTCGCAAAGGAGATATCCTCAGAGGGGGATCAAGGGGACCCTTCTGACACATCCAAGTCAGTGTCGGATGTCAAAGACTCCTGTGGGGAGTCTAAGTGCCTCCTCTTGCACAGTCTCTTCCTGGGTACCTCCTCAGTGGAGAGATCTGGGGAGGACTCAGAAGAGCAGGGGATGCCATGTGGGGCTACTTGAGGCTCGGGGTTCTCTACGCTTAGGGGGACCAGTAGACGTAGAAGCAGACACAGGAGCTTGAGGGATGAAGGAAGCCTGAACTGATGCTGACGATGTCTTAGGAGACAGGACTACCCTCATGGTTTCGAAAGCACCATGGCTCCGACGAGAAGGGGTAGACGGATATGGAGGGACCGTCCGATCCTCCCGCACCGAAACCATGGGCTCTGAGCCAGAGGTAGGAACCGAGCTCATCCGAGCCAAAGCCCCAAAAGGAAGAGTCGGCACCGACAAATCGGTCCGACTATCCTCCCTGGACCCGACAGAAGAGTGTCGGTTCCTAGCGTCTTCGGTCAGCACCGAGGACGTCTGAGTAGATGGAACCGATAACACCGGTACGGGTCTCGGTTCCATAGGTTCGACAACTATCGGTTCGGGCTCCATCGGCTCCGAGAGTCCAGTACAGCTATGAGGAGGAGTAGTCAAATCCGGTTCAATGGTCAGAGTGGACAACAATTTAGCAAGTCCTGGTGCCCGTAGAAGCTTCTGCACTAGCCGATCCATATCCATATCAGAGAGGCTGATCAAAGACTTTGAGGAATGCACTGAAGGTGCTGACTGGAGCAGAAGAGATGAGGGAACCTCAGAGACCAGCTCCAAGACTGGGAGCTGGCTCCAAACCAAAGGGACACTCGGTTCCGAGGACTGTGGAACCGATGACCCTGTACCCTCTGATCTTTTTGCATTCTTGGTAAGTTTAGAGTCTGAAGATTTAAAACATGTGCTGGCACCTTCCTGGCTACCCAACACCTCAGAGAAAGTATGTTGCAACAACCCCCTATCAATGAGTTTTCTCCTTCTCTCTAAGAGAACCCTAGATGAAAAAGAGTGGCAAATACTGCAAGAGTCTTGGAGGTGTTTAGCCCCCCAGACAGTAAACACATTGGACATGCCTGTCAGTGACGGACAATTTCTGTCCACAATCTGGACATTTCTTAAACCCCGATTTGGGGTGAGACTTTTCCCTCTCATCCAACATGTTATAAACAGACACACCACAAAATTAACCTGTATAGGTTAAATACAGGGCTAACTATTAAAACTAAATAGGGCTAAGAAAGGGCCCAACACTAAGAAAAACTAAGCCAACACAGGGCACTATCTCTATAATCTTACCTACTTAAAACTATACTATTTTAACAAGAAACACACACACACATAGACACACTAAATAAAGAATAATCTCTCAAAAAGAAGTAGAAGAATTTTTTTAAACTTGCGATTTAGCAAAAAATGGTCATAGCTGACTGGATCACAGAGATCTTTCTTGCCGCGGCAAACAAGATCTGAGGTAATCCCAGCAGTGCATTGTGGGATAAGGTCTTGGTCTCGAGCTACTGGCAA
Source organism: Protopterus annectens (assembly GCF_019279795.1). NCBI lineage: Eukaryota > Metazoa > Chordata > Ceratodontiformes > Protopteridae > Protopterus > Protopterus annectens. Next base: position 979,940,142 of record NC_056744.1, read on the forward strand.
ACCTTGAGCTTGGCTATCGGCTGTGTTGGAGCCGAGGATTGGCTCTGAACCCATCAATGAGAATAAATGGCAAGATTTAACAACTTCACATTAATAGTTTTCTTTTTTTTTTCCCAAGTTAAATCCCTTTAACATTCCATGAATCAAATGACCACATATTTGCATATGTATCTTTGGATCACTAAGAGGGAGAGGTGGAGAACATAATTAGTACAATATAGAGATAAGAAGGGATACTGGCAAAAAATTCTTTCTGCATAATACATGTGCCTATTCACTAAACTACTATGCCTAGAAGAGAGAGGGGTAATGGTCGCTAAAAAACTAAAACAGAGGTTAAAGTAAAATTTAAATATTGAAATTATTTTTACAAATGTTTCTTTAATAGTTTGTAGCCCCATATTTAAAACATATACTATACAGAGTACAAATAGCATGGCTTCCTAATGCATCAACTGCTAGGCTCCTAGCTCTACATTATTTCTAATGCGGAGGGATAGATAAGAGAGCAACAAGAGTGTTATTTGGGATGCCACACATAAGGGGGTATTTAATGATGGAGTTTGAGTGGTGGCTGATGTGGTATACAGTTGTATAACCCAGGGTGTTAAAGAGCCTAGTACGTCTTGGGGCAGGTGCAAAACATTATTAACAAGTAGTGAAATTGTACTTGTCCTTTTAGTAAATGTCAAAGGTGTTATTAATGTATAACATAAGGTGACTAAATTATTAGTGGTATTTCCTGAGGTAGCTCTCATCACTGATCAGGGTGGTAAAGTGTGATATACAAACTAAATTTGTACACAATTAACCGTATAGTGTATAGCATTCTTAGATTAATGGTTTAATACTTATGAACAAGTAAACATACTAACATGTTGATATAGTTTTCCTTGAAGAGGTGGTTTAGCATAGAAGAGTGAAAAAAATCAATGAATTTAGTACACTTAATCTGTAATGCTTACATATCAGTAAATACTCTTTAAACAACAGGATTGTATATTAACTGTATTTAACAATATTTAACTGCGAGTTAAGGCGAGGTTATCTTCATAAGGTAAAATCAGAGTAACACTCTAGATGAGTACCATAGATACTCTATTTTGGTGGAGAGTCAGATACAGAAACAGCTACAATCACAGTTCTCTCTTGTGGTGCTGAACATACAATGCTTTGCAGGTAAAGAGAAAAAAACAAAAAAAAAAACTGATTAATGGGAGTCCGTTAGTTAGATCCATTTAGTGTTTACAGCTCAAAGTCTGAAGGTTCTTGTTGGAGTTACCATGGAGAGCATTCAAGCATAGCAAACAAGTAAGAGTTCCACGTAATAGTGTATACAGTACATCTGGTGAAAGTCTCAACAAATATTTGAGTGACTTACATTAGTCATCCACCAGCTGTTAAAGTTATTCGGGGAGTTACTTAATGTTTTGTCTTGAATGTATAGGGTTGTAGTAAAAGGACAGCTGTGACGGTTTACAGGAAGCTCAGATACAGTAGATGAATGGCAGGAGTACGTATAGCAGCAGAACTAATGCTATTAGCAAGAGACTTACTTAGAAGTAAATTGTTTCCAGATGATTTTAAGGTTATCCTGTGCCTTTCCAATCCAAAAGCACTATAGACTGTACATTTCCGTTGTGTGTAGGTTTTTCGTGCAGTTATTTTTATCCTGTGATTTCAGATAAGCCGTAAAATAAAGCAGTGGCACTTTAAGAAAGAAGTGACTTCTGCAAAGCTAAGGTCAAGGTTGAAGAAGGAAGTAGCTGATTGCATGAGGTGGATGGCTCCCAGTATGAGTCTGCAATGGAAACAATGGTTCCCGCTCGGCCAAGAAATTAACGTATAGCTCCTTTTCAGCTAAAGACACTTCATAAGTGGTAAGAAGCAGCTTTTTACCTTGTTTGCATAATGTTCAGTCTCCCAGAGTTAGAAATCGTCGTATTTATAGCACAGTGATGTTCGTTGTCAGTTTAATTTCAACTTTTAGTAGAGCTTAGTTCAGGAATTGTGTTAAAAGCTCTGTAAAAGGTTTGTTTTGCCTCTGTAGTGTTGTTGACTGAACAATTTAATTCCCTGATGCTGGAAATGTAGTGAGTTGGGGTATTTAATTTTGTTTCTGGAACAGAAAATTGCGGAAAGGGGATAATTTTTGTCATTCCATTTTAATTTGAAGTGGTATAACTTGAGCAAAAAATATTTTACTGCCATTCCAGACTACACATTTGTTTCTTTTTGCTGCTGTGAGGATTTTAGTCACATGTTGGTAAGTTAAGCAGTTTAACATATACTAGTCTTGGTTTACTGGAGTCTAAGTTGGGGTCGGTGGGCTCTGTTATTTGGTTTGCTTCATTGGTGTTTACATGGAGAGCCCCCAAAATAGCTAGGATCGTTTCCACTAATTTAGTTTGCTCTACATTTTCTGGAATATCTCTCACGATGATGTTATTATGTCTGGATCTTGCTTCTCTAGGTCCAGGATTTTTTTACTGCACTTCTTGTACAGAATTATTCAGAGATTTAGATTCCTTCTGCAGTTCTTCGATCTTAACATCATTATCAAAGATTTTGGCCTCCGATTTTTCCACTCTGGTTACAATGTGTTCGATTGAGTCACCAAAAGATTTTAACTGGTCTGAGAAATTTTGTATGGCCAACTGGTGAGGTTGTAGTGCTAGCTTTAAGTCATCGAGATTTGTAGATTCAGGTTTATTTTTACTGGATGCTTTGCTGGTTTCTTGTTGCTTCCTAGTTTTAGTTGGAATGTCTTTTTCTGGAGATGCAAGTACCGACAACTTGGTTTTGGTAGTCTGAGAGTCCATAGTATCTGAGTCAGTCAGAATTTTATTTCTTTTTGTTGTTTAGAAAATGTAAGATGAGAACTGGCCTCCAGGTAGTTGACAGTCTGCAGGCAGAGCACATGTGAAGGAGTCCTGGCAGAATCAAAGGTAATCTTCCTTTTTTTTGGTATCCTCTTCTGTTCTTAAGTGGTTTAAACAGTTAAAGGAGCTAGTCTTGCTACAAATCAAGTTTTATTTTATTTCTAGATCAAGCTATCAATAGTAGTTTTTAATATTGATTTTTATAGAGCTAGGTAACTGCAGTGTCTGTAGGATGTTAGCCATTTTGATCTCCAACAGCTTCCAGTTTCTCAGTTATTGTATTATCTTTTTAGTCTCTTCCTATATATCCTTAGCTGCCATAATAGAAACCTTTTTAATCTATACTTCTAAATACTTCATCTTATTGTGTACCCATAAATAATGGCATTGTAAACCAATTTGTGTGTGGGCACATAATTTACAGCTATAACCTTTGTTTTATCTTCATTAATTTTATATCCAGAAAAGATGTGAAACTGTCTCAAAATGGTTCACAGCTCCAACATGTCCTTTCTTATCAGAAACAACCGTCAGCATCTTCTTGTCTATGGTACCGTGGGCAAACATTTCCATGCAGATAGGCTTTACCAGGTGCTCTTGATCTTCTGTTACTGAAAGAATTCTCATCTTCTGTGGTCGGGACAAAAAACTGGAGTTTGCAGCTTCTGCAGACTATGCTGTGAACCCACTAATATTGGTTATGGTGAGCCTCTGTTTAGTGCAAGAGGTCTGGTGGCCTTCTAGCTTTGGGTTTTGTTGTAAAATCAGACTGGTGGAGGAAGCCTTGGTTTAAATTTGGAATCTGGAAGGGAAGGTGGCTGGTGTCATCATAGCTGCTCCTTGCTGGGGGGGGTATCATCCAGAGAGCTCCCCCATTCACCTTCTGGCATCATGCTGCTATTTTGTTCTTCTGAGCGATCAGACTACCTTTGGCTTCTTTGCCCTTGTACTGCCTCCAGAATAAAGACCCTAGTCTAGAAGTGAAGCTCTTATAATAACTGTACAGAAGAGGACAGAATATGGGTTTCACTGACTTCATGGCCTTTCCTTTCTCTTCCAGTTTCTTGACCACATGATAATCAAGAAATCTGAAGAGCATCTCCTTGTGAAAGGGTGCAAATCACAGCTGGGACTACACATCCTCACAGAACGACCAAGTCCTCAGCCATAAACGCCTGTAATTGCTGACCCTGTCACAGAAGCACTAAATGCTGCATCTACTCCAACATATCCTCATTTCAGGGCATGCTTTCCCAGTCACAATGAAGTCTCAGCATGGCTAAGGAGGAAAGTCTTTTAGGTTTTGTCTCTCGTACATATACTGGTTGTGGGCATATTTCCAGGTATGTTAAAATGTGGTTTGACCACACCTCTCAACCTCTTAGCAGAAGAAATCTGGACAAAGCCTAACATAAAGGGGGACAAAGGCACAAATATAGGAACAAATTTTAAATATTGATCTTATAAACTTACAAAATTGTTAGATTAATAAGATATTTGTTAGCATACATTTTCTAAATGATAAGAAGTGTGACACTGAAATGTATGTCATTATTTAGCGACTTCACTCCTCAGATCATGCCAGTGTTTTGCCAGAAAAAAAATTATGAGTAACAGACCAAAAATGAGGCAAATATCTGGACAGTTAAGAGGTAAGGGTTTGACAACCTAAAGCCCTAAATATCAGGGTTGCAGAAGCATAAATCTGTTTTTCCAAGCCTGCCAAACAATCTGCTCCCTTTCTCTCATTAGAGGAGCGCTGCATCCCAGAGCCAGCCTAGCTCTTCTAGTAGACTCCAGAAATACTGTCCAGACCTGGAACTGGAATTCTTAAAGCACTTTGCTTTGAGTGTCCTGTTTCCTGTAGAATTTTTTGTTAGTGAATTCTTGGCTAGTGCTGCTTCTGAATTCACTTGATATGAGACAACAGATGTCTCCTCCTCTATTCACTGCAGCACCAACTCAGTGTGATACAGATGGGCAAAGACTCCTGTTGAGAAAGGGCAAAGGTATACAAATATTACTGTACGTAGACAAAAAAAACTAAGTGACACCTGCCCTAAACTATAAAACAAAGATGAAGGGCTTCCTTGTCATTGCATGGTGTACCTTTCAAAGCATCCTCAAGCACGGTGTGGACATCCTATATTCCTATTCCCCTTCAAAGAACCTCTAACAATATCTATATGCATCTTATCTACAATTGGCAAGAGCAGCTAACAATACTTATACCATCATCTGACTACCCTTATTTTAACTGTTTGGGTTACACTCATGGAGAGGTTAAATTATTCTTGCTCCCACCCCACTTACTACTAAACTTAGAGCACCAACACCACTCCCCTGTATCCATAACCTATTAACAATGTTTGTCACTGCATCCTGAACATCTCCTCCTCTTTAGATCATTCACTACTCAATTCATATCAAGTCCTACTTTATATTTTCTTCTAACTCACAATTTCTTTTTTCAAATGACATCACCTTGTACATTTCACCCGTTTGTTTTACTTCATTTCTTGTCCAGTACGTCTTACTAAATTATGGTGTAACCACAGCAACTGCAAATCAGTTTTAAAAGTTCTTAATCTATGATCTGATCTTACCACACCTTACTCCTCCAAGCTAGCTCAGATACTCCTCTGCATATCTACCAACTGACTAGAATTTCTCAGAATGTCCAGAATTTTGCTTCATATCTTCCTTCTATTCATCATAAAATTTGTGGTCTCCTGTCCTATCTTTAAGAACTGAAGTCAATAAATAATGACAGGCATTTGAGTGTTAAACTTCATATCCTTCAAAAAAAAAAAAAGCATGCTAATGCAAAACCTGTTCTACTAACATTTTAAGTGGAATGGAGTAATAGTTGAAATCTATCCTTAATTTTGACCCACTGTACCTCCATTACTTCTGGACTTGTCCAAAGAAGTTGAGAGGTATGCTCCTTCGCTCTACCTTAGAGAACTACTATCAATTCCTCTACACATCACACTATCTACAGCTGTCAGCATTCTACCAATTATAATTTCACTCAACCATATCCCCCCACTATTACGAAAATATTTTCGCTCTACCAACACACCACCATACTGTTCAAATTTTTAATACTCACCTCCACCCTTCTCCTCTTATATTTTATTCTGCCACACAAATCTAGAATTCACTATTCAAAAAAGCACTCACTACCTTTCACGTCTATCCTACATCAACAGTGTAACTGAAATATACCTAATCCGCACCACCAGTATAGAGATCATGAAACTAAAACACGGTAAAGAAATTCTGCAGCACTAAAGTCAATCACCTTGACAAATTAAAGCAAAACTTATACAGCACAGTAGAACCCATATTTAAAATTGTGGACATTCACCCCAACCCTGGCCCAGGAAATGCTCTTCCTCTATCACAATATTCACACGGCAAACACAAGAACTGTTGCTGTTTGAAAACCTGTAGCCCTAATGCAAACACCTACAACAAGGTTACACAGCTCCACTTCCATACACCTGTATATAAGCCAGACAATCATCATCATCACAAGAATATGGCTCAAACGCAGTATTTCAGATGGGGAAATTCTCCTACAAAGCTACAATTTACTGAGATTAGATTACAAATAAACAGTGAAAAGCATGTAGCATCATCTTTTTTTTTTTTTTTTTTTTGGTAGGCAAACCCCTCTCCATATCAAACAATGCAGACAACGCATAACTACAAAAATGTAGTCTGGGACCTAGGAACCTGGGTGATAACACTGTTTCTTTTGACCATTATGTGACAATGGTGGTCAGGAAATCCTTTTATTTAGCACAACTGCCAAAGAAATATCATCACAGTCACTGATTAGACCAACTACTTAGTATAACACCTCCTTCAGGATGCATCTCGGTAAACACACAATACAATTAGAAAGACCCCAAAGACTTCTAAACCACATATATCAAATACCTAAAGTCCCTGAGCAATCAAAAGAGGTTGGAAGCTCCATACCTTTATTCAGTGTCTTACAGACTTTTGAGGGAAGATCTCAGCCTAACTTACTGTGCCATTAGACACCCAGCTGTCATGGAGCTCCTGTATCTCCTCAAGTCCAGTGGCTCTATCGATAGTATAAATAGGGACGTATGTCTTCCCCAACAGATTAATAAAATACAACGGATGACAAATTTATAAACCAGCACCCCCCAAGCCTGTGGGACAAAAGTCCCCTACTTGTCAAGCAGTGTTACTCACTATCTTACTTTAAATATAACTAGATACCCATATGGGCATCAACAATTTACTATGGAATTGACTGGTACTTCCCTCCTGAAGAAAGAAGGTGCAGCCTGATGCAGGGTACTGTCAAGACAAATGTGATGAGTATCAGTGGTATTGGAATATCTATGTATCTATAAAAAGCAATCTATATCTGGTTTGAGTGAACTAATCAGTGTACCAACTGCACTGAACAAAAACAGCAACAAACTTTCTATCCTAGATTGGATCTTAAATGAGCCCAGCAAAATACTACATAATGGCATCCTACCTGACACATTAAGTGACCAACATTCTATATATGCTGTAAGAAGCCTAACAAAGCAACCAAAGAGCTCATTTCTACATCTTAGTAAGAAATCAAATTTTAATAGCAACGCTAGAAGTGCTGCTAGAACTAAAATTGCTTGAACTTTGCAACCAACTTGCTTTTACTCAGCTATCCACTTTGCACAACCTTATTTTAAAGCCTAATGCCTGCTCTGCGCTAGCCAACTTAGTCACACCTTATACACCAAATAGATCCTTACGATCAGAAGACAAAAATCTCTTAGCTATCTCAAAACCCATAAAAATAAAAAAAACACAGGTCTCACTCTGTATTCACATTCTGTCTCTAAACTGTGGAATTCACTACCTCTAACTACCAAGTCTATGCCTGGCCGAACCCGCTTTAAGGCCTCTTTAAAAAATCATCTCAAAAATACATGGCTCTACTCCTGTGTAAATCTGGCCTAATGTTCAGCTCTTCTTCTTCTTCCACATTAGCTTCATTTCCTTCTTCTGTCACATCTTACTCCTTCTCAGTCTACAAGATACTAATGTCTCTCAACTCCTTCTCTGTTTCTATACCATATCCTTAAGCTATTGCTCAGTCTGTAATGCTTCTGTTCTTAACTGTCACTATTTTTCGGCATAGGTTCATAGGTAGGTACTAGGCTATCTGCCTTAGGGCCTATACAAACCTAGCCAAAAAAGTTCCCTGGCTTTCGCCACCCAAGAAAATTATTTTCCTGCGCCCCTGTCAAGCAGAACTACAGAAGTGATCCACGGGGTGAATTTCCTATTTCCCATCCAATTGTTAAGATTCCTCTTAAAGAGGGCTAATGAGGAACTCCGCTTGACGTGAATGGGTAGTCTGTTCTAGAGTATGGGAAGTCTCTGGGACAGAAATCTATCCCTCCAGCATGTTCTGTTTATTGTGGTGACAAAGTTTAGGTCCCTGGAGCGTGTGGCTCGGAGGGATTGGGGTTTCTTTATGTGTAGCATGTCCACCAGATATGGGTTTGACATGGCTTTGTATGTTAGGCAGAGGTTGCCTCTGAGTAGGTAATAAGCGACAGAGCAGAGCTGGAGTTTTTTGAGACAGTCTGCGTATGGCATCTGTTTGAGGCTGGTAATCTTCTTAGTGAGGTATTTCTGTGGCGTTTCTAGTTCTTGTAGATGCCTTGCGAGGTACATGCCAAATGGGGCATTGTACTCTATGATGGGTCTGATGAGGGATGAGTAGAGAGGAACAATGACTTCTTTTTTCTGGAGGAGAACCCCTTTGTGATGAGGTGTGCCATGTAGAAGGATTTCCAGACTACTGTGGTGATGTGATTGTCAAAGGAGAGGCTACTGTCCACCTGTGTCCCAAGGTCTCATCACACTTTTGGTGTTTAGTAGGCTACCACCTATGTGGTAGTTCATGGGTACAGTGTTTTTCCCAAAGGGGATGACAATGCACTTTTTGGCATTGAGTTTGAGGCCATGACTTTGACACCAAACATCAGTCTCAGTGATGCCCATTTGTAGAATATCCACATAATTAGTCGATTCTATTATGGCTCCCAGTTTGCAGTCGTCTGCAAACTTTGTTAGCCAAAGACCTGCTGTATTAGCCTGGACTTCTGAGAAATAGATGCCAAACAGGAGAGGACCCAGGACTGAACCCTGTAGTTCTCCACTTGTCACTGGTCTGTATTTTGATTTGGAGTCGGCTACTTTCACTGTGTGGGTTTTGTCAGTGAGCCAGTTGGCCACCCATCTTGTGACTTAGGGATTTATGCCCAAGTCTAGTGAGTGTATCTATAATTTAAGAGTGAGGGATGGTGTTGAAAGCCTTGGCGAGGTCAAGATAGGCTGTGTGCACCACCTTACCCTCGTCCACGGCTCTAGTGACTGCTTAAAAGAAGTCAATCAGGTTTAAGACACATGATCTACCTTTTACACACCCGAACTGAGTGGAGTTCAGAATTTGCAGGTTACCTATGTCTTTGTTTATAAGCTCCAAGATGATATATTCCACGGCCTTGCAGATCAGGCTCATCAGGCTAATGGGGCGATAGTTCCTGGGGTCTGTGGTGGCTCCCCCTTTGTGGAGTGGGACAACCATCACTGTGCACCATTCAGTAGGCACAAAGCCTGAAGTGAGGCTATGACTGAACATGGGACTTAGGTGGGGTGCCAGCTCGTTCTGAAGTTCGTGCAGAATGCAGCCTGGGATGTTGTCTGGTCCCATGGATGCTGTTTTTTGGCTTTGGAGAGTGTGGTCTTAACTTGTGCATCTGTGATTACATGGGTTATGCATTTTTCCGGTATAAGGATGGGCCCTTTGGGGGGTGGGGGTAAAGTTTGCACTGAACCTATCTGCCAGGATGTTGACAATATTAGTTGGTTCTGTACATCTAGTGCTACTGTGCTGTAGCTCAGAGCAGATCTGAGTGTTGCCATTGACATTCTTGACATAGCTGTAGAATGCTTTGTGGTTGTCTTTAGAATCGGTGGCAATTTTATTTTCATAACTAGCTTTGGAGGATTTTATAAGGGATCTCAGCTTCTTGCTGAGGCTGACCAGGGAGTTCCTGCAATCAGGGGATTTTACTCTGTTTTGCAACAGCTTCGTTCTTCTGTTGCAGAGTTTGTTTATGGCAGAGGTCCACCAGATTGGCTTCCTTTTTTTTTTAGAGGATAGCATCTTGGTTCTGTTGGGGATGGCATGATCCATGCACTCGTGTATGTGTTTATACAGTGCATTTGTATAGTCTTCAACAGATATACCTCTATTATCCATCTGTAAGGGTGTAGTGAAGTTTGCCACTTCTATCTTAAGAAGCTTAAAGTTGGCTTTGGAGACATTTTTTTATGGTGGTTTCCTTAATGGGGGGGGGGGGGTGGAATATTAAATGTCTAGGGTGATTAGCTTTTGGTCAGATCTGACCAGCGAGGAGTGGACCTCTGGCGTGGAACATCGGTTACCCATATTGGTAATAACCAAGTCCAGGATATTGCTGCCCCTGGTGAGGGTATGGACAAGCTGATCCAGGGCATTTGGAGTTTATAAATTCCAGAAAGCACTGAGCTAATGAGTTAGGACATGAGTAGTTTTCCCAGTTGATGGTGGGGTAGTTGAAATCTCCCATTATTAGGATATTGGACTGTACTTTAATATTATTCAGTATATCAAGAAATGTGGATTGGGCATCCTGGGGCATGGCGGGGGATCTGTAACAAGCTACAACCTGGATTGCAGTCTTGCCCAGTGTTAGTTGCACTTGGATAATTTTGGATACATTATGTTGAGCAACTAGCCTGGAGGTGTGGATATCCTTAATGAATAAGGACGCGGCTCCTCCTTTAGTGTTTTGGTCCAGGTTAGGTGGCCAAAAGGAGTGGTATGAATTATAGCCTGGTAATGCAGGGGTGCTTTCTGGAGCCATGAACCAGGCTTCTGTTACTGCACAGATGTCGATGTTCTCCATTTTAAGGAGTGCCTTCAGTGAGTGCATTTTGAGGTTTAGACTTCTAGCATTGAGTAGCATTACCCTCAGTTTTTGCTCGCTTTTACCTGCTACGGTGGAGGGTATGTCATTTGAACCTTGCCTAAAAAAGGCAAGGTTTAGCCTGGTGAGTGGGACATCAGTGTGCCTGACTATAGAGTCGCCTATGACAAGTGTGTTGGGTATGTTGTTTTGTCTTATGGGCTGAGGTTGAATGGCACATTGATTCTGTGGTCTATGTGTCATTTGGGTAGTGTCGGGGGATGGTGGTTGCATCACCAACTTTTCTGCTATTATTTTCCTAACTGAAACCAGCATTTTTTTCTCATGTACTATAACAACCAATGTCATACACTGTACTACCAACATACTGTTTTTGTACACTTTATCTAATCATAGGTTATGTATGTTGTTAGAATGACTAAAATTGTCTATAATGATACAAGTGTACAGAATTGTCCAGATGTGTATTATCTTGTAACCTAGCTTACATTCTATTAACATATTTCTGTAAAGTATTCCTCATGTCAATTGTACTGTTTTTTGCACTACAATGTATTTGTATTGCACTGTATATAGAGCTTTCCTCCCCAGGCCTCCAGTGAAAATGGGTTCTGTAGACCCAGTCAGACCACCCCGGTAAAAAAAAAAGACAAATAAACAAACTAACATATTTCAAGCCAACATTTTAACAATGCAATTAGGTCTCTCCTGTTAGCTCTCATTTTAGATGATTCTGTACTGCATTTCCACAACTAATTTCTCAACATACTTGACGAACAAGCCCAAGCCACATCTGCTGTATGACTAACTCACAAAATGAAAGTCACGGTGACAGCAAGGGACAAATCAAGGAAGATGAAGCTCTCCAATAAACCACCCAAAATCTTTAGAATTACTGCCAGCTTAGAACAAACAATAAAAAAATAGCAGATAGAGCAAACTACTGCAATAATCTTCAACATGTTCGTTGAAACAACCCTAAGTAATTCATCAACTTAAGCCGCACAATCTGATCCATGTGCAACCCTCACAAACACAACAACTAAGAACTTCAATAAACACTATCCATGTCGTAAACTCCTTAATCCCATCAGCAAAGACTATTCCCAATATAATCCCCCTCCACAAAACTAACTGCAACATAACTTAGTCCACAAACAGTTCCCACTTCAGTCATAAAAAAAAAATACTCTCCAAACTTAAATCTACTACACTGGCAGCAGTTAATATCTGTACTAAATAGTCAGACACACTAGATTATCCTGTATCCATATTAGTTCACCGTTCTGTTAAGGAATGTTATGTGCAATCAATAACGAAGCAACTACCTCAACCCTCAGCATAATGGAGGTACCGCAGTAGACCTATCCAACTACTGTACCATGGTCTTCCTTCCACATAAAAGTATGTAACAGACAAACTGTCCTAAATGTATTCTTTTCATGAAGTAAACTGTGACTCGGGCTTAATTTTTACTTAATGGGGTATCATTTTGTGGGTATTATAACTGTGATCTTTGTATTTAAAACTAAGTGGTTTTGTTCTACTGCATCCATTTACACGAAAAACAAGCAAAGAGAAAACTATGTGCATTTCCCACTTATCCTGCCAATTGTGCTCAGTGTCTTGTACTTCTGTTTCTTTAACTATATTAAGGCAGGAGGTACCTCTACAGCTGCTCTGACTGACTATTCCTTTCAAAACACTTCTATTTCATTAAGAACATTCCTTTTAAGGTGCGCCTACCTCATTGAAGTGGTGGAAGAACATACCCTGGTTTACTATCATACAACTATTAGCATTGTATATTTTCTCCAAGCTCTCGTTTCTGAACAACTCATGTATTTGCACCTATCCTTTTTGAGCTCCCTGCTAAACAGAGGCCTTGACTGATTAACTTCCAAGCCAGTGGAAGTTGTATACCGCTTTGTTGCCCTCCCACCCCCAACTCCCCAACCACCTTGCAAGCCACCCGTTACATTTGCTCTGATCTTCACCCACTGTCATACCCTCAAGATATACCTCTTAAAAAGATACCACCATAAAACCACATACCTCTCATTTCACTACCCTCATAGTGGGTACTACAATTTTCCTGGAATTCTTCACTCCCACTTAAAACTTCCAGTACAAAGACAACACACATCAATAAAATGTTCCTCTTTCTACAACTTACTCTGTTCTACCTTCTCCTTTTCATCTCCCTTACCCCCTACTACCAATAATAAACATCTTCATAAAACACTTACACAACTTATCATCATATCACTATGTATTACACCTAGTTCCATAACTTCTTCACTAACAAACTACCACCACAACCCCCCATTAATTAAATCAAACCAAACCTATTTCCCAGCTCACCATTGTCAGGATCACTGCTCTACAGGATTATTTTTCTCTCTGACTAAAAACACCAAAAACCTCATTCAAAGTATCTTCAATAATCTTTATACTATTTCTTAAGAGAAACCGCAAACTCAATCCAGGCCCAACTCCTCCCTTTCCTCAACATCAGAACTACTCCCTTCCTATACTGCACTGTGCCCTCCTCAATGCATACAGCATTAGAAATACACAGACCACGGACTTCCAAGATGGCTGCACACTGAGTAACAGCTTATTTCTAGCTCTCCCAGTGTGAAAACAGAAAAGGTGAGTAGACTTGTGTTTATGGGTACATTTCTGTAACTGGCTAGTAAGTGCAATGCCTGGATGCCATGAATAAAGAAATACAGAAGACCTGGAAAAAATCAGCTACAAAAAATGAGGAAGAAACACTCACTGGGGACAGTTCAGCAGCTGTTCTGCAAAAAGCAATGCAGACTTCAGACATGACATCCAGTAACCTACAGAAGATGTATGACAACTGCTTACAGACCTGGTTAAAATAAAACACTGATGGAGTATATCAACACAAACAATAAAAGGCTGGAAAAAATGGAAGAAGTTTTAAACAGATATTCAGATGAGATGATAAAGGTGAAAAAAATCAGAGGTCGAAATGAAGAAAAGGCTGGCTAAATATGAGACTGCTCAGGAAGAGAGGTTTAAAAAAATAACAGAATTAGAGGACACAGCATGTAGGGAAAGCCTGAGATTTTCAGCTATACCAGAGAAGCTGGAAGGAACAGACTGCATTAATTTTATGAAAGCACAAATAAGCAACATGACTGGTATTCTACAGCAGGCATTGCTAGTTAAAAGGGCACATCGTGTGTATGCTCCAAACCTGGCTATAGTAAAGCAACCCTAACCTTTAATAGTAAAGAAAAAATCCTACCAGCAGAAGGAGTTGATTATGACAAAATTGTGGCAGAAGGACAATGTACTAAAAGTGGGAGACAGCAGTGTGTTTGTGGAGAATGATTACTCACTGCACACCAGACAGAAGAGGAGCAAATTTATTCCACTATTCAGTGAATGTCGAGATGCAGGTGTAAGATTCAAATCGCTGTACTCAGCTGTCTTCAACGTATTCTTCACTGCAGGGACAAAATCATTTTTTGATGAAGTACATGCTGAAGAGGAAATACGAAAGATTGTCCAATGAAGTAAGCTGTGAAACAAAAGGAGATTCTGTTTTTTTTTAATTCTGGTAATAAAGACCAGAAAGGGACTGTACATGTGAAACCTTCTCAAAATTTTCAATGGAAAATGTTGGAGAGAAGGAACAGAGCATGAGAATTCACTAGAAGAATCGAGAGTATGTTGGAAATGAAGCAGACACAGGATTTTGGAGATGAACAGTAATAACACCTGTAACTTAATATGGGATTACAATGCAATAATTATTTTTGTGAAATATGACAGAACAAGAACATTTGGAATTATTGGACTTTTTCAGAGTTTTTTGGACTTGTGTGGGACTTTAAAGCATATTCCCTACTTCATGTCATTAAAGTTCGGAAAAGTGCTTTGGAGCGGGTAAGAGGAGAAAGAAAGTTAAATGTAAGTAAAGATTTTTTTCTTAAATAGTACCAATTTTGTGGCACGTGGTTTTCTTTACATGTTCTAAAATAATTTTTTTCAGTTATTTTTTTTAAGTGTAATGGGGATTGTAAACAGGTACTGCTGTTTTTTTTCTTTTCTTTCTCCCTTCTTTCTCTCATCTTGTTCAGTTTTAAAAAATGTAGGCACTGCAATGTATAAAAAAGCCTGGTTAAAAAGCATGATAAAAAAAGAAAATAATGTGCTTTTTCTTATTCTTGTATGGGGAAATGACTGGATTAAAGACCTTAGATGCATTTATTAAGAAGTTTTCAGACAGAACAAGTAAACAAAAAAGACCTTTGAATATTATCAGGCTTTTTTCTAGCAAGTACATGTAAGCTCAGAAACAATTCTGCAGGTGGTCTTCGTGTTTTCATGGAAACAATCTGATAAAGAGAAACTGGCTGCCTGGTTCTCATGTCTCCATGGAGATAATCTGATAAAGAGAAACTGGCTACAGTTTGATGCAGAGTGATTGGCTGCGGAAAAAAAAAGAAAATAAATTGGCTAAGAGATAATGTTCTCTGAAAGCATCCAGAGGTTTTCACAAAGTAGATAATGTTCTCTGAAAGCATTCAGGGGATTTCCCAAGGTAGTTAATGTTCTCTGAAAACATTCAGAGGTTTTCTCAGCTGGGACAGCTACAAAGATCAGACAAAACCAATGAGCACTTAGTAGACGCACAGGCTCCACCATGCGTCTTTAGCAGGGATGCCCTTTCTTTTAGGTTATCTCAAGTCTGCGAGTGTGGCTGTCAGTTTAGGACTTTTGTTCCTATCAGGAGCGTAAAACTTGAATATTTGACGATGCACATATTTTTGTGCGTTAGTATTAAGTTAATAGGTTTTAGGGGGTTACTGGGGTGTGTTTACTTTGAGGGCTTTCAATAAAACAAAGTTTTATCAGATGTGACATAGGCTCAAATGCAAACAACAATAAAAAATAAATTATATACTCACCGTAACGTTCCATCTGGAGTTGTTGCTCTTCACTTGTCTTCAACCTGTGGGACACAGATTTGGCATGGATCCGACTTGGCCTCATTTATCCAGCATCTGCTCTGAGCTCCAAGCTCCTCCCCTACCCATAATGCCCTTGTCTCCTCGCTCCCTTCAGATCAAGTTTGCTGCCCCCCCATAGTAACTCAACCTGACACAATACCTTACCTCCTGACACCAAAAAAAAAATCATATAGTATCAACAGGAATAACAGATTATGCAAACTAAAGGATCATCTCTTATCCAGCCTGACCACCACACAACCCATATATGAGGCAGGGGGAAGGAAGGAGAGCAACAACTCAGATGGAACTTTATGGTGAGTACATAACTTCTTTATCTGAAGTTGATATCTTCATTTGGTCGTCAGCCTGTGGGGCAGAGTCCCCAACTACCAAACACCTAGGAGGCCCTCATGGAAGGATATTCCATAACACCACAGAGCCAAAGGATGCCCTGCTTCTGGAGAGAAGATCCAACTTGTAATGGGAAATGAAAGTATGTGAAGATGCTCAGGTAGCCGCAGAGCAGATGTCATCCAAGAAAACTCTGGACCAAAAGGTGGCTAAAGTAGCCATAGATCTAGTAGAATGCACCTTAACATAACCTGACGAAGACACTCCCTTTGTTGAACATGCCAAGAGTATACACTGAGAAATCCAGTTGATCAGACTTGCACAAGGCCTTTGTTCTGTGCAAGTAAAAACGTAATTGCTTATGAACATCTAGCAGGTGCAATTTATACTCTCCCTTTTTCAGAAAGAAGACAGGGAGGTTGATAACCTGATGGATGTTTGATTCTGAGGCCACTTTAGGTAAAAAGGAAGGATTAGAGTGCAGAGAAACTCTATCTTTATGGAAAATCATGTAAGGGGGCGTTATCGATAAGGCCTGAATCTCTAACACCCTTTTAGCTGCAGTAACAGCAATCAGAAAGGCTGTCTTTCAAGACAGGTATTGCAGATTCACTAAAGCAGTGGGTTCAAAAGGGAAAGAAACCAAGGCTTGAAGGACCAACGTAAGATCCCAAGGAGACAAAGGGTCCTTGATTGGTGGCCTAAGAAGAAAAGTACCCTTCAGAAAAGCTTTGCAGAGCTTAGAAGAGGCTAGAGAAGCTGAATTATCTCCTATGTGGAAATTATAAATAGCTGCCTGTAGAGAAACTGGCACTCTGCTGAAAAATGCTTGCCAGAAACTCCAGGATAACAGGAACCACAACAAGGAAAGGATCCAAATCCTATTAAGCTGTCCAAATTGAGAAATGCTTCCACTTACTGGAATAAACCTTCCTCGTGGAAGATCTATGAGCTGCTACCAAAATCTTCTTAAACGGACAAGATAACCCAGGAGTCCCAACTATCATGGGAACTGGAGCAGTCAAGATGTGAGCTTCAGACCAGCCAGATCTGGATGTGGGATCCCTGAGGGATGGGAAATCAGATCTGGAACTGGATAAAAACATTCAGTGAGGACACATTACATGAGACCACAGAGAAGGAAACCATAATTGGTGAGGCCAGAAGGGGGCAATGAGGATGACTGAGCTCCCCAGCCATTGTGATTTCTGGATGAATTCTGAAATCGAGAAAGAGGAGGACAAGCATGAAGCAGACTGGAGGGCCAAGCATGAACTAGAGCATCTCTGGGGGGGGGCCACCCCGGAGGGGGGTTCAAAACAAAAAACTCGCTGCACTTAACATTGGAAGGAGAAGCAAAGAAGTTGCAGCAAGGCTGACCCCACTTCAGAAAGACCTGCTTTGCTTCTGAAGGATTCAGAGATCACTTGTAAGGCATCAGGATAGATCTGCTTACTCTGTCCACTAGAATGCTGGACCTCCCCGGAATGTGCACTGCCACCAGAAAATGGCTGGTGGAGATCGTCCACTCCCATACTCTCATGGCTTTGTGGCAAAGGGGAT
Organism: Protopterus annectens; assembly: GCF_019279795.1. Lineage (NCBI taxonomy): Eukaryota > Metazoa > Chordata > Ceratodontiformes > Protopteridae > Protopterus > Protopterus annectens. Next base: position 979,957,959 of record NC_056744.1, read on the forward strand.
AAGACCTGGTCCAACCTTGTTTGTTGATATACCAGACTACCGATATGTTGTCTGTCTGGATGGCAATCGCCCCTAGGGGAAGATGGGCATGAACAGCTTGCAATGCCAATAGCACTGCCCTCATCTCCAGAACGTTAATATGCAACTGGGTCCCCAGGGAAGACCACATGCTCTGAACGGTCCTTCCCAAGAAACACCCCCCCCACCTGAGCAGGAAGGCATCTGTGGTCAGAGGGGTGGGGAGAATAAATGGGTGACCGTGAAGATGATCTGGGGACTGCATCCACCAAAGAAGAGACTCTTTGTATGCCTGGGATAGACGAATAGGATGCAACAGTGGTAGACCCAGAAAGGACCACTGGACTGCCAGAGTCCATTGGAACACCCTCATATGTAACCAAGCTGTGGGGATGAGGGTGATCATGGCCACCATGGACCTCAACTCCCTTAAAACCAACAATGCAGGAGGAGATGGAACTTGAAGAATGTGCAAGTTATGCTGTATGAGGGAGTGAAGTCTGTCAGGATGGCCTTGGTCTGAATGGTGTCCAACCGGGCTCTAATGAAATCCATAACTTGAACCGGTTGTAAGACAGATTTGTTGACATTGATGGTGATGCCCAGCTGGTGGGCAGTTCGGATGAGAAAGTCCCAGGCTTGGCAAAGTTGATGCAGGAGGGCCGGAGAGAAGCCAATCATCCAGGTAAGAGAAGACCTGAAATCCCTGCAGTCGCAGGTGAGATGCTTCCACTGCCATCACTTTGAACACCATGGGGGCTGTGGTGAGACCAAAGGGTAGCGCTCTGAACTGGTAATGACTAGCCCCCAGCCTGAAGCGGAGAAACCTCCAATAGAGTCTGTCCATTTTGATGTGATAGTACGCAGCTTGAAGGTCTACTAAGCATATCCAGTCATTCTCCTGCAAAAAGGGCAGGATAGATTGGAGTGTGACCACCCAGAATTTCGTGTCGTCACCTGACAGATTCAGGGTAGAAAGGTCCAGAACTGGTCTCAAGTTCTCCGTTTGCTTTGGCACCAAAAAGAGCCTGGAATTGATGTTTACTCTGGACTGGTCTGAGGGGATGCGCTGGATGACTCATTTTTCTAGCAGCTTGGAAATTTTCTGTGCTGTTGCCACCCTCTGCGTGGGTGGAATGTCCAGGAGGAGCCTGGCCAGACATGGCCTTTGAAAGAAGGGAACTGAATATCCTCTGGATATGATTCACAACACCCACTGATCATTTGTAATAGACTCCCAGGCTGATGGGTGCAGCAAGAATTGACCCCCCGACTGCCTCCAGAGACGAGCAGCTGGGTAACCCTTCAGGGGTGCTACAAGGGCCTGTCCAAGACCAAATCCCGAGACCCTCAATTCCTCGGACCCCCTCTATTGCGAGGGCAGAATCTGTCAAATCCTACTCTGCCTCTGGAGGAAGGCGAATCCCGGGCATTCTGGGAATAACCCTGAGACTTCCGGAACCATATCTTCTTCGCCCCCCGCTGAGTCCTGGAGAAGGACAGCTGAGGGTTGAGAAGTGGATTCTGACCACAGATACAGTCTTCCCGTCCTTCTCACTCTAGACCAGTAAGTTACGTACTGTCTTTCCAAAGACTGTGGAACTATCGTACAGGGCATTTGTAAAAGATGTCTTGGACGTCTCCGAGAAGGTACAAAGCCTGATGGCCGCCTGCCCCAGCAGCTCTAGCGGCATCCTCTGTAGCAGGAGAGAGAAGCCACATATTGGTATTGGCAATGAATGTGAGGGGAGACCATTCGAGAGGAGAAAACCTTACCTTCCACCAACATGAACCCTGGGGTAGACTTGGCGACCTCCATCACCAGGTCTCTCTGAAGCCTAATAATGTGTGCCATATAGTTCAGCACACGCACTGTGAACGTAGTTGAAGTGCAGGCCCGCTTCCTAAAACAGTCCAATGTCCGAGACTCTTGGTCCGGTTGGTGGACCATGGAGCTCTCCTGTGTGAGCTCCTTCTTGGTGGCCACCACCATATCGACAGGAGGTCCATTTGACCAATGTGGCTTATCTGTGGAGGAGCTGAGGACCTTATCGGGATGCTTGGAAATACGCTCCACCATGTCAGGCTCCTTCAACGCTTGAGATGTCACAAGATCCACTAGAGGATCCATGGGAGGGGACACTCAAGTGGTAGAGGGTCCCGCGCCAAACGCCTCCAAGAACACCGACTCATCAGGGTTGGGTTTTTGGACAGATCACCCCCACGCTGTCTCAGGATCTCCATGATACCTCTAAATGAGACATACTCTGGGGATGATCAGGGGAAACCCTCCCCCTTCCTCCAAGTTGGAGTCTTCTATGAAAGACTCTAGCGGGGAGTCTATGTGCTCCTTTTACACATACGTTTTCGAGGAACCTCCTCGGGAGGGTCTCTGGGGAGGACTCAAAAACATCTAGGTGCCCCTGTGTGGGAGCTCCCAGGGGTGAAGAGTCAGCAGGCTATCCCTGAGGTAGCAGGATGGCAGAATCCAGACCAGAAAAAGAGGGAGCCAGAACAAATTCTGAAGAGGAGAGCATCAATGGTCTCAATGGTCTCAATGGGCTTGAGAGAACTCTCTCCACCATGTCATAGGCAGATGGAGAATGAACCGCCTGAGTAGGGGTAACAGATGGATCCGTAATACTCTGGATCAACGGGCGAGCCAGAGTCGAACCTCCAGGCACCAAGACTCTGATTGGAATGCTCTGCTCTAAAAAACTTGGAGCCAAAGCTATCCCCTTGGATCTGGCGCAGAGGCTACGGCTCCAAGAGCCGGACAGATCAGAGTTTATAAGCTCCAACCTGCTTGAGGTAATGGCCGGTATCTAGGTACCAGATACCGTTGGCGCCGACCCCTCGATGCAGAGGGTCCTCGGATCCGAGGACTCTGGAACCAGGTGTCAGATCAGAGAAGGAGTAAATGGGATGCAGGCGGACTACATGCCCGCCTGCTCCAGAGGGAGAGGGGCAGGCAAGACTCCTATCTCTATCTGGGTGCGGATGAATCTCTGCATCATCCTGTCCACCTTGACTTTGGAAAGGCTGCAGGTGGATTTGGAGGTAGAAGCCACCAACTTCAGCCTAGAGGAGCAGGGAGGTGATGCCGATGCCCAGTAATGGCTCTGAAGTACCTCCGGTTCCTGGGAGAAATGAGGGGAACGAAGTCAGGGAGACTCAATACCTGGAGCCGAGCGGAGCTTTACAGGCGATTACAGAATGGTTGGGAGACCGCTTCCTCGGCCTGTCCTTATGTCTGTGCTTGTACCCATCCCCGGTCCTCTTAGCAGGAGGTTGAGTCTCCAAGGACGGGGTGGAGACAGTAGTAGTAGTAGCCGGTGTAGCAGTAGAAGGGTTGGCCTGGGCCCTCATGGTTGGTGAGAGGAGAAGGCCTTTCAGAATAAGTTTATTTCTCCTGCTGATCAATGCACAGGGATTTAACCCCATGCAGAAAGAGCAGGAGGATTCAAGATGAGCAACCCCTAGACACTCAACACACAATGTGTGGGCATCAGCTCGGGAAAGCTTATGGCCACACTGCGTGCACTTATGAAAACCGGGTGTGGGAGTCTCTGACATGGTCAAGAGAGAGAGAGGCCCAAACCAAAAAAACAAACAAAAAAAGAACACACACACACACTCCTAGAGACAGGATAGAAAGAAAGGTGTTTTTATTTATTTTTTTAACTGACATGAAAAACAGAAGGGGAGGTGATAGGAAAGATAGAAAAAGAGAATTCTTAGATACAAGATCGAAAGTAGAAAAATTAGACACACTTACTCAAAAGTAGCTCAGAACCAATGGATCATGATGCTTATAGGAGAGCGACAAATGAGATCTGAAGGGAGAAAGGAGTCAGGGGCATTATGGGTAGGGGAAGAGCTTGGAGCTCAGATTAGATGCTGGAGAAATGCGGCCAAGTCGGATCTGTGACGGATCCGTGTCCCACAGGTTACAGACCAAATGAATATAACTTGAGATCAACTGTATAAAAGTTCAACCTGCTAAACAGTGTATGCATGCAACACAAAAGCTGGAACTAGACATTTAACTAAAAAAGTGTTATACGTAAAAGGTGGGAATAACTTTTTAATACAATGATGCTTTCTTTAATGTCTTTAAATGTAAATGGCCTCATGCATAAAAACAAACAAGAAACAGTAGTTAACTACATTAAAAAATGTGGAGTGCAAACAGCTATGTTGCAGGAGACGCACAGAAAAAATGGACATCTGAATTTAATAAAGAAAGATTTGCAGGATGGTTATTCAGTGAATTTAATAAAGAAAGGTTTTCAGAATGGTTATTCAGTGAAATACCTGGGACAAAGGAAAAGAAGAGTACTTATATTAATTGCAAAGAGGAGCTCCAACAGTGATAGAAGATAAAAAAAGATAATAATGGCAGATTTGTAGTGCTAGGGGGAGCTACTGGCAAGGGAGGAGGATTACAGACTGGCATGTATTCACATTCAACTTAAAATTGCTGTAATGGAGCTTAAGAAAATTCTGGGAGAAATAATTAGTTTTCACCAAGGAATATTACTTATAGGTGACAAATGGAAATTGATTTGCAGCAGTGAAGATGTGTCTGGGGGCCCAGAATAGAAAATATAACAAAGGAGGGCAGATGTTTGAAATAATTTATGAAAATATTTGTCATGGAAGATGTGACTTCAGTAACAGGAGTTTGGAATGAATTTACATATTATTCGGCAAGACATAAAAACTGGGCTAGGCTAGACAGAATTTACATTTCAAAGGAATATGTGCATTTAATTGAAGTCTCAATAATATACGCAAGCTTAGAAAGACTGCTGCTAAGGAACTGTTTTTTGATGATAACACGAGAGCACAAAAACTTTTAGCACGACTCAGACAACGGAAAGTAGAAAGGGCTGTCGCCAATCCTAAGGGGCCTATAACAAAGAAGGTAACAAGATCCTACAGAGGTATTAGAAACAGTTTGGAAATTCTATGAGTCTCTCTATAAAACAAAAAGTATGAAACTCAAGAAAATATACAAATGGAAATGTTTATGGAAGAATTAAATATGCCAAGGTTAGAGGCAGATGAGGCTCAATTACTAACAGGATAGGAGGAGATGAGATAAAAATTGTGATGTATAACCAATCTACAGGAAAACCCCAGGAATAGATTTTACTTATTTTATTTATTTATTTAACATTTGTTAACCGGGAATGTCTGACTTGGAACAAAGCCAATTTTCAGCGGAGGCCAGGGGAGAAATGCTCCAGATGCATGTCTTTGCAGATATTATATTCCTGTGTAGGTTTGGAAGCTTGGCGTAAAAAACTGAGAAAGATAGGGAAGGTTTTGTTTAACAATATCTTAAGAGGAGAAGTACCACCTTCCTGGAGGAAAGCAGCGGGAGATGTAATACATAAAGAGGGCAAAGATCCATCAGATCCATCTTCATACAGGCTCATTTTAATACTAAACTATGATTATAAAGTGTTCATGTCTATAATGGCTAAAAGAATGGCAGAAGTAATGGCAAAACTGACAGATATGGATCAGTGTGGTTTTGTGGAGGAGAGGCAAACATTTGACAACATTAACAGAACACTGATGATCCAGAGGGAAGCAAGAATGTAAGAAAATACCATTGTTGTTGGTGGGTCTTGATGCAGGGAAAGTATTTAACAGACTAAGGAGGGCAACAAGAAGCATTTGCATTTCCTGAAAAAAATATAAGGTTGATTAGGAGTATATATGAGGGATCAGAAGCAAAAATGAAAGTGGGTAGGGTCTTTCAGATAATTTCTGCTTGAGCAGAGGAAACAGGCAGGGGTGTCTTCTTTCCCCTTTACTATTTGCATTATATTTACAATCATTGGCAAAGAAAATAAGGGACTCAGAAATTCAAGGATATAACTGGTATGGTAGTCATGAGAATTTGCAGGTGATATTATTTTGTACCTAACAAAACCAAAAAAAGACATTACAGTGTTGTGGAACATTTTGAGATGGTTTCAGATCTTTTCGGGATACAACAATTAATGAAGCTAAAACAAAGACAATAGTGGTAAATTATGTACCCACACAAACTGGTTCAGCAATACCCATATTTATGGGGACATGATAAAATGAAATATTTATGAGTATGGATTAAAAATTATTCTAGTGTGGCAGCTAAGGGTATGAGGGAAGAGACTAAAAAGATAATACAAAAACTGAGAAAATGGAAGCTTTGTTATATGGATAGTAAGATACAAGCAGTTAAGATGTTTCTAGTCCCTTTAGTCTTATACACAGGTTAGGCACATTTTTATCAACCACAGAAGTTGTGGGTAGCAATTAATAAACAGCTGAAGGACTTTATCAGGGAGGGGAAGACAGCAAGCGACAACTGGGATAAGTTGATTCTTCCAGTAGAACAGGGAGGATTGCGATTACCTAATTTGAAGGGGTATTTCAGAGCTACACAGTTAAGACTCCTATACATAGCACAAGAAGAAAACTAGAATTCAAAGTGGAAAGGGATGATGATGAAACATGGCGGAAGTTCAATAAACAAGGAGAGACTGGGATTCTGGATGCAGACCTATAAGGAGAGTAACATTAATCATGCAGAATATTATACCCACAAAGTAGCAGATAGCATTCCAAGATCTAAACCAACATGGGAATGGAAAAAGGATATTCGGCCTATAGGGATGACTGCAATTAGGGTTAAAAACAATAGGCAAGAGAGGGACATAAATTATTGGAGAAAACTGGAAAAAGAACCAAGGTATTGGGAGCAACTAGAGGGGGAAAGATGATAGAATGGGAAGATGCCAAGAATTTATTTGGACTGCAGGTTACAGAGTGCCTTCTCTATCAGGGATTGATATCAGAGCATAGGCAAAGAGAAAGAAACAGAGGGGTGCCAAATGAAAGGCCAGCACTGAGAGGTTTTAATAGAATCTAGAATACAAGCTGGCATTAAAAAAGGAATAATTAGTACAGCATATAAAATATTGCACAATGACTATAAGAATCAGAGGGGATTAGAAAGGATTTGAAAGAGAGACTGGATAAGCAATTCACAAAGAAACAATAAGAGGATGCATGTATCTCCCAAATATGCAACAAAAATCTAGAAGATTAAAGATTTTACCTAAAAATGTTTGCATAGATATTTTTATACCCCAAGTAGACTCCAGAGAATTTTCCTTGAGTAGACAGCAAATGTTGGAGGTGTGAAGGAGTATAGAGGTAACTGTGAACATATTTTCTGCGAGTGTGGTGAGTTGGAGGAGTTTAAGGATTCCCTGCAGGATGCACTGTTGGAGATGCTGGGTGGGCAGATTGGTCTGACAAGGGAGATCATTTTTCTGAGCTATGATACAGAATCAGAATTGCCTAGATATAATAAGGCCTTGCTGTGCTTAATAATGGTGGCTGCCAAAAAAAAGCAATTACTAAAAAATGGAAATCAAAATCTAAACCTACTATACTGAAAGTAGTGAATATAGTAACAGAGATAAAACAACTGCGATTGACATCTTTAGAAAAGTGTAGGAACAAACTACATACGAAAAAAATGGGAACTGTGGGAACAATACATACAAGAGAGGAATGAGGCCTAAAAGGCAGCAGGACTTAAATGAGCTATGTAATGTTGGAGTGAGAAAGATTGGGTAGATTATAATTGATGTATAATGTTTGGAACTGGAAGTGTGTCAGTATGGATTGTGAAGTAAAATACTTGCGATGAGGACGGTGTCAGTGTGGTTTGTTTTCATTCTTATAAATGTATGATTGCCTATATAGTATGTGATGGTTTAAAAAAAAAACATTTGAATAATTTCTGTAACATTGCTTAGGTTATATGATATATACCAATGGGTCTGCTTCAATTACCCAAAATACCATTACGCCAACATTCATAACACCGAGCCCATAATGGTGAAATCTCATTTGTATGAACGTTTAGAATGCCAACAACCAAAAAACTGACTTTCACAATACCGTCATACAGAACACCGATGTATAAGCATATTATTGTTTAACACTGTTAGTGCAAGACAACTCCAAGCAGTGCCTCTTCACCTTTCCAAATTATTCAACCTTGCATATATTGTATGCATCCAGATAATGATACATCTTCAAAATCGATGGAACCAGGTGTAACAGATGCTCCATCTTGCCTTTTGAATAATCAACATCAAACAAGCATAAGAATGGAATAGGAATTATCATTCTGTAATAGCAGCATAAATGCATACTTCAAAACATTTGTACTGCTTACATAGAGTGGTCCTGTCCTAGCTGGAAAACTCAAATTACATCGCAGAAAAGCATACAATCACCAAAGTGCATTATCCCATTCATTTCACAGTAAACATAGACGGCCCATGATTTAGTGCAACACGTGACCATACTAGTTTTAAAGTACAGATTCCATGTAACAACTTATTTTAAGTAGAACACTACATTTTTAACAACTTTCCAATAGCCTTGACAAATTCTAAGGGGGTGTAAGACTCTTTATTGGCTAATACTGTCTCAAATTTTTGATGTCTCATGAGCTTCCTTTTCTTCGGGGAAAGGGGAAATCAGTGGCCATTTGTACTCGTAATTCATCCACACGATCCTGCTCCCTGACTAATGCTGATAGTAAGACAAAAAATTCAGTTCCTCTAGTTGCAAGCAAACATTTAAGTCTCCTATGCCATACTTCTACAGAATTTTGAGTATATAGTAAGAACAAGTCATTCAAATCACACACATTCCAAAAGGAGATGGGGAATAGAGGTGGGAAACGGACACGAGGACATGTGTGTTAAATTTTCTCTGTTTACCATATACATACCAGTCCGCAAAGTATTTCAAAAGTTCTTTACCTTCAACAGGAAACCTATCTTTTAATAACTGAAACGTTGCATGCGCCTCACACTCCTTCACAAAGGCTAGTGCAACCAAACTCTTGACAGCCAACTGAAATGATGGATTCCTGTTATACAGTGATGATAATCCTAGTGCCCTGAACCTTTCTCCACAAATTCTGGCCAAAATGAAAGAGGTAACCCTTGGATTGGGTGTCAGTGACATTCATTCTAAAATCCTTTAGTGCGGCAACCTCAAAAATCACATAGAACATAACGCACAACAACCTAGAATCCATGCTCAGACAACAAATGGAAGATGCAATGCCACATGCAGTTATACGATTTTTAGGACATTAGTGAGAATAACAAAGGAACTGCCTTGCTCTAACTGCCATACTTAACTAACCCATGGACACTATACAACTGGCGACAGGCTTCCCCTTAGTTAAAAAAAATGTTTCGTCCATTAGCCATATGGTGGCCCGACTCAAGTCATACAAATTATTAGTAGTGGTGAATACCACTACAGTGTTATCTGTCGCAGCGCGAGTCATTGTTTTACTGATGAAACTGCCCGCATCCCTCATGCACCTTTTTCTTCTCACATGCCCTATTTTTTGTAGGAGTGCTTTCCTGTTTGGCAGGCTGTGTATAGTATCTAGGGAGGTAGATGCGAATGCACCTTCTACAAGTAAACAAGGTGCGTCTCGGCTACAATCATGCCCTAGGCAAGCTCCCCAGATCTTGTTTGCTGATATAACAACAGGTATCAAATGAACTATTTTAACACCTTATAGAGCAATGAAGAAGTTCAGAGAACATTAATTGCCAACTGTAACCACTCGGTCCTCCAAGAACCAGAGGCTGGGGGAAGGAGGATGGGATGTAAGAATGAAGGTGACCTGGACAACGCAAATGGAAAGTTACGGTGAGTACATAACTTCTTTATGTGATATTGTCCCATCTCGCCTTCATTCTTAACTGGTTGTGACAGCATCCCTAGCACCATCTTCCTTGGGTGGCTCAAGGAAGAATATTCTTCAGAACAGTGGACTCAAAAGAAGCCTTGTTCCTGGAGGCCAAGTCCACTTTGTAAAGAGTGAAAGATATGAAGCATTTCATGTTGCTGCAGCACAAATGGTGTTAATTGGTAGTCTACCCCGAAAGGCAAAGAGGTTGCTATGGCTCTTGTAGAATAACCTTTTACTTTATAGGGGAGATCTTTGTTCTGAGATTTGTAGGTAAAGGTAGTACAATCTGACAGCCATTTTGAAATTGTGATTTTAGATACAGGAGCCCCTTTCTTAGAGTCTGAAAATGATGCAAATAAACTGGTCAGATTTTCTGAAGTCCTTTGTCCTACCCAAGCAGAAACGAAACTATGTACATTGAGTTGGTGAAGCATATATTCTGCCTTGTTGCCACAGTTGGGGGAAAAAGAATGGCAGTTCTATGGATTGGTTCAAATTAAAATTGGAGCATACTTTGGGTAGAAAGGATGGGTTTGTTTGAAGAGATACCCTGTCTTTGTGGAAAAGCATGTAGGGGAGCTTTATAGGCAATGCTTGTAGCTCTGAAACTTTTCTAGCAAACGTGATGGCTATCAAAAGAATTGTCTTCCATGTCAAAAACTTTAGATCACAGGATGATGCAGGTTCAAAAGGGGAAAGAATCAAACAGGATAAGACAAAGTTCAGGTCCCATGGTGCTGGAGTGGCTTTAATGCATGGTCTTAAAAAAATAGTGCTCTAAAGAAACGCCTTGAAAAGTCTGTGGGACATCACATTTCGCCCCGATTCACCTATATGGAAATTAGATAACACTGTTAACTGAACTCGAAAAGTAGCTGCAGCTGCGCCTTCATTAAATAGCTTTGCCAAGAATTCAAGAATGGAAGCTATAGGGGCAGAGAAGGGATCAATGTGGTTATTCAAGGCCCAGGAAGAAAATCTTTTCCATTTGCTCATATATACTGTCCTAGTTGAAGCCTTATGAGATGAGATCAAGATATGTTTCACTGATGGAGACATGGCACACAGTGTATTTTTCTCTCTCTCCAGGATCGCCTGCATGATGATAAGCAATGGACCTCTCTAACCTATCCCCATTAGGCACTACAGTTGTAACAGCTCTACTCTTACACTTTCGCAAGCATTTGTATTTGCACCCCCAAATACCTCCTTGAATTTCTGCATCTTTTGAGATGATACAACTAGCCATCTATGACTAACAGTTCCTTACTTTTTTGAGAAGATACAGTTTAATAAACATTGCCGATCACGCCAGGCACTTCCTGATACATACGAATAATAAACAGCTTACGCCTCTTGCTATGTAGTCTTGGGAACTGGCGCCAAGTTCCTTCAATGGTAAAACCATGGTACTAAGCAAAAAAATTTTGCACTCGTAAAATAATCCAAGATTTATTTGTAAACAACACAGTTAGTTTATTGGATTATTTTACGAGTGCAAAATTTTTTTGCTTAGTACCTTGGTTTTACCATTGAAGGAACTTGGTGCCGGTTCCCAAGACTACATAGCAAGAGGCGTAAGCTGTTTATTATTCGTTTGGTTCTACAGTTGATGCGAACGCTGTTTTTTTACTTCCTGATACATGTCCACCATCTTAGAGTCGGTATGAAGTACAAGATCTTAAAGTTGCAGGCCAGTACTTATTGCCGTTAGGAGCAGAGATGCAGGATATGTAAATTGTAATGGGACTATGTCGGTTATGTGGATTATGGGTAAATGAACATTCGTACAAATGATATTTTGCCGTTATGTGGATTACGGGTAAATGAACATTCATACAAATGAGATTTCGCCATTATGGGCTGGGTGTTATGAATGTCAGCATAATGGTATTTCGGGTAAGTGAAGCAGACCCATAGCAATATATGTGAAGTATAATGCTTGTTATGTTAATATGACTGAAAAACTTTCACCAATACCCCTCCTGGTACTGAAATGAACCCCGGGTTCACATATTGCTGCTGACAGCATCTATTTTTTCCTCTCACCCACATATAAAACTTATGTATTATACAAAACATATTGCTACAGATTTGGAAAACTGTACTAATTAAACTTCTCCCAAACCAAAACAACCTAAAAGCAACCGCTCACGCCCACCCAATATCCATCCTTCTACAGCCAACTCTCCCGCTGTATCCAGCAGTCCCATCTGTTGTCCTGCAAACAACATGGATTCTGGCCTGGATGAATTACAACAGCACTTTGGTCGCAAAATGATGACATCCTGTTAAACTCTGATAAAGGCCTCCTTACAGGTGCACTATTTATAGGCCCGATAAACGCATTTGATATCATGCACCATTATCTTCTCCAAAACAAACTAACATTGATAACAGTCCACACGGGTCTACTTCAGTAGACTGACTTACCATAACACCAAACCACACATAATCGAGAAGACAACACCGAACATTCAGAACATCATAATTATAACACAGAAAGAGAGTCAACTGGCCAACATGGTGAACTTTGCAGTTTTCCACACTGTACTGCGATCTTGGAATTGGTATATTTAGTTAGTGGGGTGTGGGGGATAACACCCCCCCCCACTTGGGTGGATTTAATTTGCTGTGGTTTGTGCTATTTGTGGTGGTGGCCAACTGACTGTTCCCCTGGTTTAAAATTACAATGTTATGAACATTTATTAAAATGAACTTTCGGTGGTGGTGTCTCGATTATATATGGTTCGGTGTTATGGTAAGTCAGTCTACTGAAGTAGATCCCTCCAGACAAGGTTCCCTGGTTTAAAAACTTCCTCAATGACATTAAAATGGGATACTCCCAATCAGAATCTACACATACTGCCAAAGGTGCACCACAAAGATCAGTTCATGCCCCCCCCTCTCTTCTACATATTCACTAACACACTTCCTTGTAACCTCCACCATCTCCCGCTTATTGTCTATGCTGATGACATTCTCATTTACTGATCAGGTCACACTCATACCAACATTCAATGCAAACTCTATTCAGACTTACGTGAACTCCAATGGCTCAGATACCATAAACTACTTCGCAACCCCACCATGACCAAAACTATGCTTTCTGGAACTACACAGAAAATTCACCAAGCACCTGACTTTCTCTTTGACCTACACAACCATTCCATAATGACAAACTCCACTTTCAAATACGTTGGACTGTGTCTTGATGGTCACTAAACTTCCATTTCCACAAAACAAAGTATGACGCACAATAAAAACCCTCCTCACCTTGGCCAAAAAGCTCTCTCCTTTTCTATTCCAACCAGCCACAGCAGCCATTCATAGGTTCACAGGATGATACTAGGCTATTGGCCTGGAGGCCCTTATAAGCCTAGCCAAGAATTTCTTCCATGTTCCCTCAAAGTCAGCACCTGTTTCTCCTGTCCAGCAGGGACCCAGGTGGGATTCCAGGGGTGTATTTTCTGTTTCCCATCCAGTTGTCCAGGTTCCTCTTAAAGAGAGCTAGAGAGGTACTCTGCTTGACATGGAGAGAAAGTCTATTCCACAGACACGGGAGTCTTTGGGATACAAATCTATCCCGCCAACAATTACTATTAATGTCACAGACCAGGTTAAGGCCTTGCGTGCGGGTTACACAAGTGGAGTATGTCTTACGGATATGCAGCAACTCCATCAAGGCTGGGTCTGAAATGGCCTTGTATGCTAGACACAGGTCACCTTTGAGCAGTCTGTATGAACCTGAGTATAGGAATGTAGCTTTTAGCCTATCTGTATAGGATAGGTGAAACTCGGTGGTCTCTCCAACTGCTGCATGTGCTTGGCAAGGTACATGCAGACGGGGGCACTGTACTTGATAATGGGTCCGATAAGGGAGGAATACAGGGATGTTATGACCTTCTTGTTCCTTGATGAAATACCCTTATTCATGAGGTGGGCCATGTAGAAAGCCTTCTGTACAATGGAGACAATGTGGTGGTCAAAAGTCAGGTTGCTATCAACTTGGGTGCTCAAGTCCAGCATGACTGATTGCATGCTTAGTAAGTTGTTATTAATGTGATAATTTGTGAGGATATTTTCCCCAAAGGGGATAATAATGCATTTCTTGGCATTCAGTTTGAGTCCAAGCTTCTGGCACCAGTCATTAGTTTGGGTAAGGTCCGCTTGGAGGATGTTCACATCACTAAGGGAATTTAAGACAGTGCACAGCTTGCAGTCATCTGCAAACTTGGTCAGCCACAGACCACTGGTTTTCACTTGCACCTCAGAAAGGTATATCCCAAACAGTAGAGGCCCCAAGACCGATCCTTGGGGTACAATGCTTGTTATGGGTCTACTACTAGAGGTGGCTTCCCCTACTTTGACTGAGTGGGTTCTATCAGTGAGCCAGTTAGCTACCCATCTGGTAACATATGGGTTGATGCCTAGCTGGGTGAGTTTATCTATTACGCCTGGGTGGGGAATAGTGTCAAAGACTTTGGCTAGGTCAAGGTAGGTGGTGTGCACAGTCTTCCCTCATCCATGGCTTTGGTGACTGTTTCGAAGAAGTCGGCCAAGTTTAATAAGCATGATCTCCCTTTGACAAAACCAAACTATGTGGGGTCAAGTGTTTGGAGGTTGCCAATGTCCTTGTTTATAAGGTCCATGATAATGCATTCCATGGCAATGCAGATCAGGCTAGTTAGGCTGATGGACCTATGATTGCTTGGGACAGTGGATGCTCCCCCTTTGTGTAGAGGGATGACAGTGGCTGCCCTCTATTCAACTGAGATGAAGACAGTGCTCAGGCTTTGGTTGAATACGGTGTCTAATGGAGCTGAAAGCTCATGCCTGAGTTCATGTAGGATACGCCAGGGATGTTATCGGGTCCCATGGAGACTGTATTTTTTTGCCTTTGAGAGGGTATTATGGACTTGCTCCCTGGTGATGGGGGGGGGGGCAGGTGCTGGGGATGTCCTGGTTTACTGATGGGGGGACGGGGGGGGGTGAAGTTTTCACTGAACCTGTCTGCCAGCAGGTTGGCTGTATATATGGTGTTTGTGTATGTGGTGTTATTGACCACCAGATCAGAGAAGATTTGGGTGTTGCCTTTGAGATAGCGGACATATGTGAAGAATGAGAACCTCACAAATGACACAATGAAGAAGAAAACACAAACCAAGGTGGCAGCAATGGAACACCAATCCTTTTGGAAAGAAAGGATAAACTCAGTGTTAACGTGTGTTTTATGAATAAATCACATCCAAAGTAATTTGGTGTTCCTTGTGGATTGGTGTTCCATTGTTGCCACCTTGGTTTGTTTTTTTCTTCTTTCATATGTGAAGAATGCCTTGTGATTGTCCTTGGTGGATGTGGCCAATTTGGACTCGAAGTTAGCCTTACAGGATTTCACTAGTGACCTTATTTGCTTGTTCAGACAAAAGAGGGATGGCTTCCAACTTGGCACCTGCTCCTTCTTGGCCCTGGACAGCAATTTATTCCTTTTATTATAGAATTTGTTTACTGCTGCTGTCCACCAGACAGGTTTACTCTTCCTTGAGGAAGATGATTTGGCTCTGTCAGGTATTGCCGAGTCCATACAGCTATGTTGGTGCTCATTTAGTTTTTTGGTGTAGGTTTGGACATTAGTGCTAGTTTCAACTGAAGGGATGGTGGCTGTGAAGCTGCTTATACCTGCTCTGAGGAGACTGTAGTCAGCTTTGGAGAAGTTTTTTCGTTTGACCCTGATTGGGGGGGGGGGGGGTCAGGGGAGATGGTGACTTCAAAAGTGATCGCTTTATGGTTGGATGTTACCAAAAGGAGGACGATACTGTAGGGATGCTCACAGTGGCTACTCATGTTGGTTAGGACCAGGTCCAGGATATTTTCACCTCTCTTAGGGGTGTCAGCCAGCTGATCCAATGCACTGGCACTGACAAAGTCGAGGAATCACTGGGCATTCATGTTTGGGCTACAACAGGTCTACCACTCTATGGTTGGGTAGTTAAAGTCACCCAGGATCAGGGTAGAGGGTTGAATCTTGATGAATTCAAGTAATTCCAGAGAGGTGGAGTGGCATCCTGAGTCATGGTTGGTGTTCTGTAGCTAGCTATTTGAATTGTTTTGTCAGCAGTTAACTGCACTTGGAGTATCTCCTGTGCATCATAGCATTTGATCAGCCTGGAGTTATGTCTTTGACAAATACTGAAACTCCACCTCCTTTGGTTTTGTAGCCCTTCGTTTGGGGTCTGAAAGTATGGTAGGATGAGTAACCTGGTAAGGTTGGGGTGATCTCCACAGCTTTGAACCAGATTTCAGTGAATGCACAAATGTCAGCATCCTGCAGGGCAAGGAATGCTTGCAATGAGTGCAGTTTCATGCTAAGACTCTTAGCATTTAGCAGCATGACCTTTAAATTTCATTTATAAGAATTTTTCATCTTGGTAATTTTGTGCTCATGAAAAGGCAGCCGCAGTGGTACAGCGGTAGCATTGTTGCCTCACAGCACGAGGTTCTCCTGTTAGATTCTCGGCTGGAGTGCCTTCTGTGTGGAGTCTGCATGTTCTCCCCGTGGTCGAATCGCCTCCAAAAGACATGCGTGAATGGGTGTGCCTTCGCTGATGGTTGGGCATCGGGCTGGCAACTCGGCACCTTAAAAATCGACTGCCAATCATTAGCGGACAGGAGTTCCGCTGTGGCGACCCCTAACCAGGAAAAGCCGAAAAGACAAACAAAACTAACTAAAAAAGGCACTATGGGGGAGGCAGGAGCCTTTGCCAAAAGCCTAAAGCCCAGGGGAGACCAATGAAGGCCATCTCTGGCAAAGCATCGGGGTGTCAATCATGTCCTCCCAGGCTGTCAGGTATTGGATCCCCTTGGAATGACAACCAGAAACTAAGCCAAATGTTAAAGTCAATAATTTTCTGTTTGTATTGAGGTATCATTCTGGGTGATGGTAGGATGCTGCTTAAGGCTAGGGACATACCTGCCTGGGACACATGTTCAGCAAGCTCAATCATGTCTCTCTTCATATAGTCCAGAGAGGTACATCTCAAATCATTCACGTCAACATGGACTATGACAGAGTCATAACAGTATCTGTTAAGAGATTTGAGTGCGTGTGTGATATGGCAGATTCAGCACCTGACAAGCAACTTACGGTGACTTTCTCCCTGGTCTAGCCTGGTGAGGGGCACATCTGTGTGTCTTCATGATGGTCTCTCCTATGACTAGTATGTTGGGTTTGTGGTTGGGCCTTAGAGACTGTGAGACACAGACGTGCGTATTATGTGTGATGCTTGGTGCTGTGGGTTGTGATGCATGTGGGTATTTTTGCTTCAGAGGTCTCTTTTGTTTAGATATGTTTTTGTTGAGAACTCCCGCATATGTAGGAGTGTGTTGTACAGATGTGGGTGGTGTTAGAGTTGTGGTGTTTGTAGTGTTTGTGCAGACATCCTTCTCAGTGCCAGATGCAATGGTTTGTTACTGAGACAGCAAGGATTCTAGGTTCTTAATGCAACTGCATCTCTCTCATATTGTGTTCCTAGGTGGTGGTAGTAGCAGAGGGTTGTCTGTGTACATAAGGAAGTTGCTACACTGTCTCAGGATGCTCATATCAACCAGACTAGCAGGAGAAATCATAGGAAATTGTCCGTCCATGGTTATCAGAATCTGTGGAAGAGAGGTCAGGGATAGTAGAGTGGGTACTACCTGAGGAGAGTACCAATAGGTGTGAGTAGGGCTGGATAAAATCAATACAGTAGCTGCAAGCGAGGGCCTCACTCACACAGGAGTGCTGGTAAGGGAAAAATGCAACTGAGATACTTTGCAAAGGATTAAAACAGCACAGTGGTGGTGCACAACAGGGAAACATGCACAAACCCACACAAATGCTGGGTTTAAATACCACAAAAACAAGAGTAAAACAGAAATACTGGAATTGACCAATTAACCCTTGTCCCTGAGCTCTTAGCTCAACACCCTATGCCAGACCAGTTCCAACCAGATCACTTACTCCCACTAAGTGCAGGCAGGCCCTGGCCAACACAAGATGGCATAGCAGGAAACACAGAAATCACACAAACAGATCTGGATACTGCAAAACCTGTAATCACACTATGCTAAAGATATTTAAACTCTGTTTAGGTCAATTTAACACAGGAGAACAGATACACACTTAAATATAACAGTAGCAAAAAAAAGCAAACTGATTTAAACAAATTAACCAATTAACCAATAAAAGAAGCTCAAAATTGAGCCCTGTTCCAGCAGTCTTCAATTAGACAAGTTCTAACTGCCCACTCCTGCCACTAGGGTGCAGGGGATCCCTCACCAAAAAAGATGGCCTGGATTAGTGCTCAAGTTATAAAAACAAAGCTAGATTCAGCAGGACTTAATCTAGTCTATACTACAGCAAATAAGATGCACCAATTTCAGAAAGAAACAGTTCAAACATGCAGGCACAATGAGCCTTTAACCAGAATCTACCCTCTCCTCCCACAACAGTGCTGACCACAAACCTTCTTAATGTAATACAACTGGCCTGAACCCCAAGTGCATAAACCAGAACTAAGACACTTTTAGAATAACAGACACTAAGCCTTCAACCAACAACTTCCAATTTAGAAGGATGTAAGCTACCTCTCCTGCCACAAGACTGTAGACCACAAATCTGCTTAATGTAAAACAACTGGCCTAAAGCCCAAGTGCTTAAACCAAAAGGCTTAGAATAACCGTTATGATTTAATCAGGCTACTAACAAGCAGTAATAAATGCAGCAGAATAAATACAATTGAGTACCTCTAAGAACAGGCAGTAAAAGCAAAATAAAGTAAGTAGGAAGAAACACAAATACAGTAAAAGCAGATGAATAAAGTGCATTTTTTGGCAAAGGAGTTCTCTTTTCCTCAACAAGAATATGGGCTCCTGATTTTTGCTTCAGCCTCTAAGAAAAACATTGCCACATTTCAAACCATCTGTAACAGCATCTGCTGATTCATTGCAAACTAACCATTCTGCGAGTATCACTGTATCACCATAGGAAAAAAAAAAGTTATGTACTCACCATAACACTCCTTGTGTGTGTCCGTCTTGCCTTCATTCTTAACTGGTTGGGTTCGGAACCGATCTTCAGTTCCAACTCGGCCCTATAAGAAAGCTCGATGTCTTCCACTAGCTCGTGGCTGAAACCCCATCCCATCGTGCCCTAGGAAAGCTTCCCAGATCTTGTTTGCTGATATAACAACAGGTATCAAATGAACTATTTTAACACCTTATAGAGCAATGAAGAAGTTCAGAGAACATTAATTGCCAACTGTAACCACTCGGTCCTCCAAGAACCAGAGGCTGGGGGAAGGAGGATGGGATGTAAGAATGAAGGTGACATGGACAACGCAAATGGAAAGTTACGGTGAGTACATAACTTCTTTATGTGATATTGTCCCATCTCGCCTTCATTCTTAACTGGTTGTGACAGCATCCTTAGCACCATCTTCCTTGGGTGGCTCAAGGGAGAATATTCTTCAGAACAGTGGACTCAAAAGAAGCCTTGTTCCTGGAGGCCAAGTCCACTTTGTAAAGAGTGAAAGATATGAAGCATTTCATGTTGCTGCAGCACAAATGGTGTTAATTGGTAGTCTACCCCGAAAGGCAAAGAGGTTGCTATGGCTCTTGTAGAATGACCTTTTACTTTATAGGGGAGATCTTTGTTCTGAGATTTGTAGGTAAAGGTAGTACAATCTGACAGCCATTTTGAAATTGTGATTTTAGATACAGGAGCCCCTTTCTTAGAGTCTGAAAATGATGCAAATAAACTGGTCAGATTTTCTGAAGTCCTTTGTCCTACCCAAGCAGAAACGAAACTATGTACATTGAGTTGGTGAAGCATATATTCTGCCTTGTTGCCACAGTTGGGGGAAAAAGAATGGCAGTTCTATAGATTGGTTCAAATTAAAATCGGAGCATACTTTGGGTAGAAAGGATGGGTTTGTTTGAAGAGATACCCTGTCTTTGTGGAAAAGCATGTAGGGGAGCTTTATAGACAATGCTTGTAGCTCAAACTTTTCTAGCAAACGTGATGGCTATCAAAAGAATTGTCTTCCATGTCAAAAACTTTAGATCACAGGATGATGCAGGTTCAAAAGGGGAAAGAATCAAACAGGATAAGACAAAGTTCAGGTCCCATGGTGCTGGAATGGCTTTAATGCATGGTCTTAAAAAAATAGTGCCCTAAAGAAACGCCTTGAAAAGTCTGTGGGACATCACATTTCGCCCCGATTCACCTATATGGAAATTAGATACCACTGTTAACTGAACTCGAACAGTAGCTGCAGCTGCGCCTTCATTAAATAGCTTTGCCAAGAATTCAAGAATGGAAGCTATAGGGGCAGAGAAGGGATCAATGTGGTTATTCAAGGCCCAGGAAGAAAATCTTTTCCATTTGCTCATATATACTGTCCTAGTTGAAGCCTTATGAGATGAGATCAAGATATGTTTCACTGATGGAGAAAAGTTAGGGAGCCTGACTATGTT
Source organism: Protopterus annectens (assembly GCF_019279795.1). NCBI lineage: Eukaryota > Metazoa > Chordata > Ceratodontiformes > Protopteridae > Protopterus > Protopterus annectens. The sequence goes on from NC_056744.1 coordinate 979,978,300, forward strand.
TGGAATCGGAGCAGCCAAGCTGTCAGTTTGAGGGTTTGAAGGGAGAGGTGGAGCATCCCTGATGCACAAGTCAGAAGGTCCGGAACTGGGTGCAAAATCCACGGCTCCTCCTAGAGATGAGGGCAAAGAAAGGGGAACCAGATTTGATGAGGCCAGTATGGGGCGATGAATATCAAATTCCTTCCCAATGAGCTGGCTTTCTGAAGACCTTTGGGTAGCAACGGAAAGGGAGAGAAGGCGTAGTGGAGCCCTGAGGGCCAATTGTATACAAGTGCATCCCTTGGTGACTCCCCCAGAGGGAGGATTACGGCAAAATAGCTGCTGTATTTGGCATTCATGGACGTGACAAAAAGGTCACAGCAAGGCTGGCCCCATTACAGGAAAATCAGCTCCGCTACTTCTTGTTTTAGTGACCAATCGTGAGGCATCAGAATCGCTCTGCTGAGTTTGTCTGCTATCATGCTGGATTTCCCTGGGATGTGCGCTATCAGAAAGCATTGGGAGGAAATCCTCCACTGCCATACTCTCAGGGCCTCTCAACAAAGGGGGTAGGACTTGGTTCCTCTTTGTTTATGTACCACACAACTGACATGTCTGTCTGAATTGCAATAGTTCCTAGTGGAAGAGAGTCTTGGAATGCTTGCAACACAAGAAGCACCACCCTCATGTCTAGGACACTGATGTGCAAGTGTGCCTCGTGATTCTGCCAAGTGCCTTGGACTGTCCTTCCCAGTTAATGCCCCCCCCCCCCCCAATTTGGGAAATGTCCTTAGTCACTGTGGCTAAAGGTTGTGGAATAAGAAAGGGTCGACCTAATGTCACATGAATGGAGTGAAGCCACAAACGAAGATCTTTCTTGCAGGAATCTGTTGTTATACTTAGGTGGGACATGGGTAGTTCCTGCATGGACCACTGAGTGAACAGTAACCACTGTAGAATTCTTATGTGCAGGCGTGCTAATGGAATTAGAGTTATTGCTGCTGCCATGGCTCCCAAGACTTTCACAACTGTTTTTGCTGTATTTTTTTCTTGGAAAGTAAGAACTGAACCTGACTTCATAGAACTTGAACCCTTTCGGAAGGAAGCTTTGCCATCATCTTCATTGTATCTAGATTTGCTCCTACAAAAACGATACGCTGAGATAGCAACAAGGCAGACTTTTCACAGTTTATTGTGATTCCTAGGTGACAGCAGATAGTACAGTTGTGTACACTTACCATAAATGTAGATGTTCGAGTGTATTCACTGTTGCAGTCATTACATTTGGCTAATCTGCTGGCAGGTTGCCCCTCAGTCGGCCTGACTAACAAAGTCTTGGGTCCTGTGTTGGTTGCTGTCCCTTCTTCCATGACGTCAGGTCGTCAGGGGTATACAACATGCAGCCGACGCCATTACATAAGTTTTTCGTGCCCCAGATGTCAGGTGCCCCCCAAATGGGGAGCAAATAAAATTAAAAACACAAACATATACCTCCAACCAAAAGCAAATACACCAAAAAGGCTTTTAAGCATAGCAAAAGAAAGTAGAGGTATAGTAAGAGAAAAACAGGGGGCTGGAGAGAGGGTAACCAGGACTACAACAGTGAATACACTCGAACATCTACATTTATGATAAGTGTACACAACTGTACTATGTTCTTTGTGTTTCACTGTTGCAGTCATTACATTTGGGTAGATTCCCAAAGCTATGGTTGGGAGGATGGATTTATACAGCATTAGGACCAGCTATAAGGCCCTGCTAGACTGCAGTGGCAAAGCCAGCTCTGGATTTAGAGAAAATTGGTAAATGATACTGCTTGGTGAAAGCATGTACTGAACTCCAGGTAGCAGCTTCTAAAATATCCCTGGTAGGAACACCTCTGAGAAAGGCTGCAGAAGTAGATGCAGCCCTGGTGGAATGAGATGTGATCTCCTGGGGGATAGGTTTTCCATGGTTTTTATAGCAGAAATGAATGCAATGGCTTATCCATTTAGAAATGGTTTGTTTTGAAATAGACTTCCCCTCTGCCCCAGTAGCAAATGCCACTAGCAATTGCTCAGATTTTCTTAGAAATTTAGTTCTGTCCAAGTAGAATCGAAGTTGCCTGTGCACGACCAAGGAATGCAGAATCCGTTCCCCTTTGTTTTGTGGATTGAGATAGAAGGCTGGCAAATTAATGGACTGGTTAAAAGCCACACTAGAAACCACCTTGGGCATGAAGGACGGATTGGTCCTCAAAGATACCCTGCCCGCATGAAAGATGATGAAAGGCTCCACTGCCATAAGGGCCTGTAATTCAGATATCCTTCTAGCTGAAGTGATTGCTAAGAGGAAGGCTGTTTTCCAAGAAATAAATTTTAAGTCTGCAGTAGCAGCTGGCTCGAAATGAGGTAAAGTAAGCTTTTCCAAAACAAAGTTAAGGTTCCAGGCAGGGGTAGGAGCTCTCCTGGGTGGTCTCAAGTTCTTTGCCTCTCTGCGATACTGTTTGAGAAGGGGATGAGAAAAGAGGGGTGATTCTGTGTTATACTGAGCTGAAATAGCTGAAGCGTGGATTTTAATAGAGGAAAAAGACAGGCCCTTGTGAAGCATCTAAGTTAAGTATTGCAAAATCTGAGGTAAATTGGGCGTTGCTATGCTCATCCCTAAAGACTGGTTCCAGGCACAGAATCTTTTCCATTTGTCAGCATAAGATTTTCTAGTACTAGGTCTTCTCACCTCCAAGATGACATCCATCACAGGTTTGCTGAGGGATGCTAAGGGTGAATTTAAGTGATTAGCCAAGCTGCAAGGTTCAATGTTGGGAGCTGAGGGTGTAGAATTTGGTTCCCCTGCTGAGACAGTAAGGAAGGTGTCTGAGGCAGGTGCCGTGGAGATATTTGTGACACACTGCGCAGGAGTGGGTACGAGTGTTGGCATGGCCAGTCTGAAGCAATCAAAATCATTTTTGGTTTGTCCTATTTGACTTTTAGCAGAGTAAAGGTGTAGACTGATAGGTTTTTCCAGCTGAAGGACAGAGCATCCACTTTTCCAGGCTTTTTTGTGAGGAGTCCTTGTGCAAAATTTGTCCAACTGGTAGTTCTGGGGGGAGGCAAATAGATCGATGTCTGGGCTCTCTCATTCGCTTGTCAACCTGTTGCAAATTCGTGGTTCCAGTTTCCACTCATGTGGGTCCATGAGATTTCTGCTTAGTCCGTCTGCCAGTGTATTCAGTTTTCCTGGCAGGAATTGAGCTTGTAATTGCACTTGGTAGCTCAAGGCCGTGTTCCACAATGTCATGGCTAGTCTGCAGAGGGGGTAGGAATGTGTACCCCCCTGCTTGTTTATGTACCACATAACTGTGGTGTTGTCCATCTTTACCATTAGTTGTCCTGGATGTATGTAGTCCTTGAAGGCTGTCAGAGCATTTTGTACAGCTAACATTTCTTTTTGATTAATATGTAGATGCATTTGATTTGGGTTCCATTTGCCCTGAATGCACTTCCCTGCCAGGTGAGCCCCCCCCATGCATAGTCTGATGCGTCTGTAGTTATGGTTTGGGCGGCAGGGGGTAGTGTGAATGACAGTCCCTTGTTTTGGTGGCAGGCCTCTGCACACCATAGGAACTGCAGGCGTAGGCAAGGTATGATAGGAATCATCGTTTCCAAGCTGTGACAATGTTGACTCCATAGACTTTTTAAGTACCACTGAAGTTGCCTCATATGCAGTTTTGCATATGGAATTAGAAGAATGCAGGAGGCCATGAACCCCAAGGCTTGCAGTATTTGTCTTGCAGACAGCAGGGTTTTTGTGGCCACTTGTTTGAAGTTACCAAATTAATTTGCTTTTCTGGCGTGAGGAAAGCCATCTGGGCAGTTGTATTCAAGCTTGTACCCAGGAATGTAATCTATTGAGAAGGTACCAGTTGTGATTTCTTTTCGTTTATGGTTTACCCTAGACAAGTTAGAACCCTTTTTACAAACACCAGATGATTTATAAGTATGGCCTGGTTTTCTGCCTGAATTAGACAATCGTCCAGGTATGGATATATTTGAATATTTCTTTGCCTGCAAAATGCAATTACTGGAGCCAGGCACTTTGTGAATACCCTGGGCGCAGTAGACAAGCCTAAGGGCAGTGCAGAGAACTGATAATGCAAGTAGCCTGCTTTGAAGCGTAGGTATCGTCTGCAAGATTCCCTGACTGGGATATGCAAGTAAGCTTCTTTTAAATCTAGAGTTGCCAACCAGGCATCTTTGCCTAGCATAGGAAGTAACTGGTGAAGAATCAGCATCTTGAATTTTGGAATGTCCAGAAAGGTGTTTGGAGTAGACAGGTCCAGAATTGGACGCCATGATTTGTCTTTTCTGGGTACCAGGAAAAGCCTGGAATAGAAACCTTGTCCCTTTTCCTCTTCTGGTACTAGTTGAATTGCCTCCATGTTTAAGAGGGAAAGTACTTGTTTCTGAGCCTCTGCCCACTGATTTGGGGGCAGGTCTGGCCAACCGTTTGGTGTTGGCAAAGTGTGGAAATGAAATCTGTATCCCTGGGATACTATATTTAAAACCCATTTGTCCTGGGTTATGAGTTCCCAATTTTTTGCATGAAGAGCAATCTTTCCCCCCAAAGGGGTGACTAAAAGGTAAGTGCTTGGTAATTTTAAAGGAAAGTCAATGAGACTGTTTACCATGGGGGGGGGTCTTGTTATTTCCAGATTTGGAAGTGGAGGCCCCCCCATTGCTTAGTTCTGAGAGTCCCTTGGGACTGAAACCTGGTGCTTTTGGTCTGTCTGGGTTTGGCTTGAGTGGATCTGGAAGGAGCTGGAAAGGACCAATACTTAGTAGGCCAGTGCCTACTAAATCTTGGAGGTTTCACTTGTAAGAAATCTTTTACAGTTTGCATAGCTTTAGCTTTATCTTCCATCTTTTTTAGAACTTCTTCAGCCTTATTGCCAAACAGGTGGTCCTGATTTAAAGGAGCATCCAACAATTTTGCTTTAACATGATCAGGCAGAGATTGCTCAAGCCAAGCATGCCTTCTAAGCACAGATCCAGTAACAGCAGCCCTGCAAGAGGCTTGTAAAGAATCAAAACCACATTGCAAAATATGTTTTCCAACTTGTTCAGCAGAATGCAATAAATCCTGTAAATCTTTATTTTCCACAGTCAGAAATCAACATAATTTTCTGTTTGAGCAGTCCCATAATACGCTGTTGATATTTTAGCATATGAAATTGGCAGTTTAAAGCCCTGATTGCCAAGGTTGCAGAAGTATAAACCTTTTTACCCCATCTATCCAGCGCCCCAGAGTTTCTATCAGAAGGGGTAGGATTTTTAGCAGTAGAAGCCCTAATGCCCTTGGGCCCCTGTGAAATGGTTTTTGGATCCGCAACAGGATTTTTGAAAAGGAACTTGTGGGACTCAGGAACCCTGTAGTATCTGTCAGGTTTACTGGGAGCTGGAGGCAGGGAATCAGGGGCCATACTGGATTCCAAATACACCAACAATGTCTAGTACAGGAGGTATAGCCAAAGATCTATGCTGAGGTAGGAGAAAATCCTTAAGCCTCTTTTTAGATTCAGAAAATTCCTGACTTTCCCAGTGGAAATGCACCCTTAAGGTATGTAAAGTTTCATAGGTTCATACTAGGCTATCTGCCCTAGGGCATTTATAAGCCTAGCCAGAATGTGTTTGGCTTTCGCCACCCATTTTAAATTTATTTTGCTATGCCCTTTTTCGAGGTTAGTATACTGTGCCTCTGTCTAACAGTGACACAGAAGTGATACCTGGGGTAAACCTACGATGTCCCATCCACTCATCAAGATTCCTCTTGAAGAGAGTCAATGAGGGACTCTGCCTAACATGGACTGGGATTTTATTCCAGAGTGAAGGGAGCCTCTGGGTTATGAATCTGTCCCTCCAGCATGTCCTATTTATTTCAGTGCTGAGGTTCAAGTCTCTCGAGCGCGTAGCATGATGGGATTTGGATTTTCTGAGGTGCAGCATGTCCATTAATTCCGGGTTGGACATGGCTTTATACGTCAGGGACAGATCGCCTCTGAACAGGCGGTATGCCACTGAGTAGAGCTGGAGTTTCTTTAACCGGGCAGCATATGGCATCTGTTTGAGCCCTTTGATCCTCTTGGTGAGGTACTTTTGGGGTCTTTCCAGTTGCTGCAGGTGTCTGGTAAGGTACATCCCAAAAGGGGCATTGTACTCAATTATGGGCCCGATGAGGGATGAGTAAAGAGGCATGATGACCTCCCCTGATCTAGATGTGAATCCCTTCATGATTAGGTGGGCTATATAAAATGTTTTTCTAACCACTTTGGCTACGTGGTTCTCAAATGAGAGATTGCTATCAACTTGGGTCCCCAGGTCCCTAATTACTTCTTCTGTACTTAATGGATTACCACCTATGTGGTAAGTTGTGGGCACTTTGTTTTTGCCAAAGGGGATGACTATACACTTTTTGGCATTTAGCTTGAGGCCATGGCTCTGGCACCAGTTGTCTGTTTCTATGAGGCCCTTTTGGAGGATGCTTGTGTCGGCTGGAGAGTCGATTATGGCGCCCAGTTTGCAGTCATCTGCGAACTTGGTCAGCCACAGTCCTTCCGTGTTGGCCTGTACCTCCGAGAAATATATACTGAACAAGAGAGGTCCCAGGACTGTGCCTTGTGGGACACCACTTGTAACTGGTTTGGAGTCTGACATGGCTCCAGCAATTCTAACCATATGGGTTCTGTCCTTGAGCCAGTTTGCAATCCATCTAGTGACATAGGGGTTTATATTTAAGCTGGTGAGCTTTTCTATAATGCCCGAGTAGGGTATTGTATCGAAGGCTTTTGCGAGGTCCAGGTAGGCTGTGTGGACCACCTTCCCCTCGTCAATGGCCTTGTTGACTCTTTCAAAGAAATCAACCAGGTTTAAGAGGCAGGATCTGCCCTTAACAAAGCCGAACTGGGTAGGATCCAGTGTCTGTAGGTCCCCAATATCTTTATTTATGAGGTCCATGATGATCCTTTCCATAGCTTTGCAGACCAAGCTAGTCAGGCTTATGGGGCGATAGTTTCCAGGATCCGTTGAGGCACCACCTTTATGGAGAGGGACCACTGTTGCTGTACGCCACTCTTTGGGCACATATCCTGTAGTAAGGCTGAGATTGAACAGTAGTTTTATGTTTGGGTTTAGCTCTTCTTGCAGTTCATGTAGGACGCAGCCCGGGACACCGTCTGGTCCCATTGATGCTGTGTTTTTTGCTTTGGAGAGGGCGGCTCTTACCTGAGCATCTGAGATGTCAGGGGGGCAGCACTTTGCTGGGATAGATATTTGCCCTTTTGGTGGGGAGGGGGGGAGAAGTTTGCGCTGAACCTGTCAGCTAGGATGCTGGCAATGTCTGTGGGTTCAGTGTATTTTTTGTCATTTTGGACGAATTCTGAGCATATCTGGGAATTACCACCCAGGTTCCTAACATAACTAAAAAAAGCCTTGTGATTATCCTTAGTGTCCTGTGCAATTTTTCTCGAAGCTGGCCTTAGACAATTTTATGAGTGCCCGTAGTTTTTGCTAATACTGATCAGTGATGCCTTCCCTTTTTGGGATTTTGCTCTATCATTTAGTAGCTTCCTCCTTCTATTGTACAGTTTGTTTATGGCTGGGGTCCACCAGACAGGACGTCTGCCTTTGGAGGATTGGGTCTTGGTTTTATTTGGGATCGCATGATCCATGCATTCCTGAAGGTGTTCATAGAATGCGTTTATAAAGGATTCTGCGGTCTGGGCAGATTTTCCACAGGCCGGGGCTTTGAAGGATTCCACCTCGGTTTTGAGGAGTGTGAAATTTGCTTTAGAGAAGTTTTTCACTGTGGTTTTCTGGGCAGGGGGTGGGGTCGGATGTGAATATCCAGTGAGATTAGTTTATGGTCTGATCTTACCAGTGAGGGATACACTTCTGGTCTGGAGCATAGAGTCCCCATGTTGGTGATGATCATGTCCAGTATGTTTTCCCCTCTTGTGGGAGTGGTAACAAGTTGTTCCATAGCATTTGAGTTTATAAATTCTAGGAACCTTTGGGCTAGGGTGTTGGAGCTAGAGTAATGCTCTCAGTCTATGTTTGGGTAGTTGAAGTTGCCCAATATAATGGTGTTTGGAGAGACCTTCATATTTTCCAGTGTTCTCAGAAAGGCCGAGTGGGGTTCCTGGGCTTGGGAGGGTGGTCTGTAGCAGGCTATAAACTGGAAGGCAGTTTTATCCACTGTTAGTTGCACATGGATAGTCTCTGATGCTTCGTGCTTTGCCACCAACCTGGAGGTGTGGGTATCTTTGATGAATATCGATACTCCCCCTCATTTTGTGGTTCGGTCCAAGTTTTGGGGCCGAAAAGCATGGTATGAGGTATAACCTGGTAGTGCTGGGGTGCTTTCAGGAGCCCTGAACCAGGTTTTTGTTACTGCACAGATATCGATGTTCTCCATGCTAAGGAGAGTTTCAAGTGAGTGCATCTTGAGGTTTAGACTTCTGGCGTTGAGTAGCATTACTCTTAGTTTCTTATCCCTTGTGATACCTATGGAGGTGGGTTCGTCTTTTGAGCCTTGCCTAAAAAAGGCACTATGGGGGTAGCAAGAGCCTTTGCCAATATCCGAAAGCCCAGGGGTGACAGGTGAAAGCCGTCCCTAGCGAAGCATCGTGGCTTGTTGAGCATATCATCCCAAGCTGACAGGCATTGGATCCCATTTGAATGACACCAGTACTTAAGCCAATTGTTGAAATTGATCATCTTGTCTTCATATTGTGGTATCATTCTTGGTGAGGGTAAGATGCTACTCAAGGCCAGGGTCATACCGGCCTGGGCTACATGCTCAGAGAGCTCCTTTATGCCTCTTTTCATGTAGTCCAGGGAGGTACGTCTCAGGTCATTCACACCAGCATATATGTACTTGCCTTGGAGTGAGCTGAGTGCTTGTGTTATGTGGCGGATCCTAGCGCCCGACAGGCTGCTCACCGTGACCCTCTCCTTGTTCAGCCTGGTGAGCGGGACGTCAGTGTGCCTGACGATAGAGTCACCTATTACAAGTGTATCAGGTGTGTTGTTTAGTCTTAAGGGCTGTGACTGTTCGGCACACTGGCTTTGTGAGATATGTGTTGCACGTGTTTTGTTTTGGGGTAGCGGTTGCTTGGGTGTCTGCTTTGGAGGTCTCTGCTGCTTAGGCAGATCTTTATTTAGAGCCTCAGTATGTTTTTGTGTGATTATGTGTTTGGTTTGCTGTCGTGGTAGGTCTATGTGAGACTGGAATTGTAGTGAGTGTGGTTTCCTTCTCCTCCTGACTGGTTATGCCAGTACTGAGTTGAGAGAGCTTAGCCTCCAGTGTGGCTATATGGTTGCATCTCTCACATGTGTTGGAATTTGTTGGGAGGAGGAGAGGGTTGTCTGTGTACATGAGGCAGTTGTAACATTGCCTCAAGATTCCCAGATTCACCAGCTGGACCGGGGAGGAGACTGACAACTGACCTTTGGACATGCTAGAATAATACTGGGAATTCCTTAATAATTGAAAACAAGGGCCAGTGGGGAGTGAGGGTGTAGTGCTTTTAATTTTTAGTGCTGACTTATATAATTGCTTTAGTGAGCAAGTGCCAGGTAACTTAAGTGCAATGTGTTACAGGTAACTTAAATGCAAAAATGACAAACAGTAACTTTCTTTCAAGTGAAACAAGGAAATAAGTACAGTAAGCAATGCATATATCTCTAGTGATCCACAGAAGCGCTGAGAAGCCACGTATTAGGTGGAATTAGCGTTCCAGGGAAATAACAAGCAAACAAACAACAAGCATATAAACAAAGCTAGATTCAGCAGGCCTGGATCTAGTCTATGCTACAGCAAACAAGGTGTACCAATTTCAGTAAGATACAGTTCAAATATTCAGGCACTATAAACCTTTAACCAGAAATTCCCAGCTCAGAAGGGCATAGTCCAGCCTCTTCTCCCACAAGAGTGCAGACCACGAACCTTCTTAATGTAAAATAACTGGCCTGAAGCCCAAGTGCTTAAACCAGAACGAATACACTTTAAGAATAACAGACACTGGGCTCTCAATCAGCAGTTCCCAACTTAGAAGGATGAAAGCTACCTGTCCTGCCACCACAGTGCATGCCACAAACCTTCCTAATGTAAAACAACTGGTCTGAAGCCCAAGTGCTTAATCCAAAAGACTTAGAATGATAGCTACACTTCAATCAAGTTACTACCAAGCAGTAATAAATACAATTGAATACTTTAGAGAATGCCTGGATTAGTGCTCAAGTTACACAAACAAAGCTAGATCCAGCAGGCCCGAATCCAGTCTATGCCACAGCAAACAAGGCGCACCAACTTCAGTAAGAAGCAGTTCAGATATGCATGCACTATAAGCCTTTAACCAGAAATTCCCAGCTCAGAAGGGCAGAGCCCAGCCTCTCCTCCCACAAGAGTGCAGACCATGAACCCTCTTAATGTAAAATAACTGGCCTGAAAGCCCAAGTGCTTAAACCAGAATTAATAAACTTTTAGAATAACAGACACTGAGCCCTCAATCAGCAGTTCCCAACCTAGAAGAATGTAAGCTACCTGTTCTGCCACTACAGTGCAGACCACAAACCCTCTCAGTGCAAAACAACTGGTCCGAAGCCCAAGTGTTTAAACCAAAAGGCTTAGAATGAGTTACACCAAGCAGTAATAAATACAATTGAGTACTTTTAAGTGATGCAAAAGTAAAATAAAGTAGGTAGAAACAAGTACAGTAAAAGCAGATGAAAATTTTTTTTTTCTGAACAAGTGCTGAGATCAAAGAAACAGATTTGAGTGCTGAAACTAGAAAACTGGCTAGCTATAAGAAAAAAAAAACTAAGCTAGAAGGCTTCCCTCCAACACAGAAGGGCTTGGGGGCTCAGAAGCCTACAAATAGTCTATACCACTTAACAGGAAAGGCAGGAAACAAGCTTACATTTTTTTTTCTGTTTCCCAGATGCTCTCTTTGTACACAGTAGGAGTGCCTGAAATTCATAGATTCATAGATTAGTACTAAGCTAACTGCCCTTGCGAGCCATTTTAAGCCTAGCCAATTATCCTTTGTGAGACTCAAACCCTGCACCTTGTGTTTGTAAGGCAAACACCTTAACCATTAGGCCACCCTCCCAACCCAATAAATTCCCACTGTCAGTCTCGAACCCAGGACCCTGCTAACATTAGTCTGTATGACCTACCACTAAGCCATGACTCTCAGAATATGATCTCACTGCACTCAGTTGAGTGAGCAAATGAGATGGGCCCAGAAGGAGTATCCAAACACAAATATAAAAGAGGGGTGGGCAGTTTCAAGGCCACTAAGATTAACACCAAAACCAAACCCAAACCAAAACAAAACCAGGGAGGGTGGGTGGGACTAACTGAAGAGCAGAGTCAAAACTTCCAGTTCAGTTAATATTCCTGCAACACGCACTTAAAATCAATTTAAATACTGTATTTTTTTGAAAAAAAAAAGTGCAGATAAAGGTACTTAATTCTCTTATACATCCAGTTGAATACAGCAAGTTCTTAGCCGGCCAAAGCTGAGGTTTTTAAGCAGAAAATATTTCACACTGTACCACTTAAATAGGCAAGGAGAGGAAATCAAAGAATGTGGCTACCCCTACACCTGTAATTACTAGTAAATAACAAAATTCAGCAAACACTGACTAACTTCCAGTTCAGTTAATATTCCTGCAACACACAGTTAAAATCAATTTAAATACTGTATTTTTTGGAAAAAAAAAGTGCAGATAAAGGTACTTAAATTCTCTTGGGAGAGCAGAGGGAATGGAATCCTCTGCATCAGAATCCTCGTAAGTAGGTATGGACAAATCTAGGTCATTGGAAGAATTAGAAGAAACAGAGTCCTGATCAGAAGATTCATAGTCAAGCTCAGTCCTAGGCATCTTAGAAGGGTGGGGGGGGGGGATTTGACTACCCCTGATTAGAGTAATAAGATGTTCAGCCATTTTGATCATTTGTTTTTTTAGGCATAGGGGCCTGAACTTGTGGCCTGGGTGTCGGTTTTTTAGACATAGATCGAGATTTAGGCCTTAGAATAGAAGGTGGAGCTGGTTTAATATGCAAATCTGTAGTCCTGAATACACCCTCAGAAGCCGGTGCCTGCACACTGGCTCCGGACCCATCCAAGGTAGAGACATCCGCGGGTTCCATAGGTGAAGCATCTCGCAGCATACTCAGAATGGGTCTCAGTAGAGGCCTGCAAGTCAGAAGTAGCGGGTATCAGGGGCTGCGAAAGCGCCTCATTGAGTACCGGCAAACTGGTGACTGGCTTAGGAGTAGCGTTGTCGGCAGTTTTGGACCTCGACAGCCTGTCTCTGTCTTTTTCTTTGCGTTTTTTTTGGAATTCCGGTAGTCGGAAGGCTAACCGACATATCTTCTGGATAATTAAACCAAGAAACGAAATATTTAGAGGCATAAATGTACCAACGACGGCTAGTGCGCTGATTAAATAAAGCACAAACCCGACAGCAAGGTACTTCGTGGTCAGGGCCTAGGCAAAGAATACAGTACAAATGAAAATCTTTATGAGGTATTTGCTTTCCACAAGTAATGCAATTATTAACTTTTATTGACATCGGTAAGGAGCAAGAAAAAGTTTCCCCAACGGGGTACTTAGCTTTAAGTTGAAGACTTTGGTTCTGAAATTCGAAAACGAAAATTTCAGGAGTCGGCCGACCGGCACTTGAGAAAGTACAGTTGTGTACACCTACCATAAATGTAGATGTTCGAGTGTCTTCACTGTTGCAGTCATGACTGTAGGGGTCTCCCCTGCCGGCAGGCAGTCCTCGGTCGGCCAGAATCCCAAAGTCTGGGTCCTGCGTCAGCTGTTCAACCATGCTCCCTGACGTCAGAGCGCCAGGAGTACAAAGCTGACAGCCGACGCCATCTTCTCCAGTTTTTCTTGCCCCAGATGTCACGAGTCCCAAAATGAGAAAGGTCCCATATCCTTTGCAAATACACCTCAGAAGAATGGTGAAAAAAGGAACCACACAAAAGCAAAAATAAGAGGGGACAGGAGGGAGGGAAACCCAGACTGCAACAGTGAAGACACTCAAACATCTACATTTATGGTAGGTGTACACAACTGTACTATGTTCATCGTGTTTCACTGTTTCAGTCATGACTGTAGGATAGAATCCCAAAGCTGAAAGAAAGGGAGGTGGTCATAAAGAAGAAGGGGCGGTTAAAAGCCCTGCAAGACTGCAGAGGCAAAGCCTGCCCTAGACTTAGAGTAGAGAGGTAAATTGTAGTGCTTAGAAAAAGTATGCACTGAACTCCAAGTTGCAGCTTCCAAAATGTCTTTGGTAGGAACTCCCCTGAGGAAGGCCGCAGAAGTGGCAGCAGCTCTGGTGGAATGAGTCCGTATACTCCCTGGGATTTGCTTTCCATGGTGTGAATAACAAAATCTGATTCCATGAGCAATCCATTTAGAAATGGTCTGTTTTGAAATGGCTTTACCTTGGGAACTTGAAGCATAACAAACAAACAATTGTTCTGATTTCCTGATGTCCTTGGTTCTGTCCAGGTAAAAACGTAGTTGTCTGTGTACATCCAAGGAATGTAAGATCCTTTCCCCTTTATTTTGAGTGGGGAAAAAAGTTGGCAAGTGAATAGTTTGATTTAAAGCCACTTTGGAAACCACCTTAGGCATGAAGGTAGGATTAGTCCTCAAAGACAACCATGTCTTGATGAAAGATAATATAAGGTTCCACAGCCATAAGAGCTTGTAACTCTGAAACTCTCCTGGCAGAGGTTAGGGCTAAGAGGATAGCTGTCTTCCAAGATAAAAACTTGATGTCAGAAGAGGCAGCAGGCTCAAAAGGAGGCAAGGTTAGTTTTTCCAAAACATAGTTGAGATCCCAAGCAGGAATGGGAGGAGATCTAGGAGGTCTTAAGTTCTTAGCTCCTCTGAGAAACTCTCATATGAGCTGGTGGGAAAAGATTGGAGGGTCTGTATTATAATGAGCAGAAATAGCAGAGGCATGTATCTTAATGGAAGAGAAAGAGAGACCCTTATGTAAGAGATCCGTCAAGTAAAGTAAAATTAAAGGAATGTTCGGAAGAAGAGGATCAGAATCCTGAGCCTGCATCCAGGAACAAAATCTTTTCCATTTTCCTGCATAGGATTTTCTAGTGCTAGGATGTCTGGCTTCTAAAATGACATCCATATCCTGCTTGGGTAGGAAAGAAGAAATCAAAGGCCCTGGATTAACCAGGCCGCCAGGCTGAGAGTTCTGACATGGGAGTGTAGAACCTGACCCTGATGTTGGGACAGAAGGTTCGGAGACTGAGGTAAAATCCAAGGGGGCTCCAGACATAAGTTTTTTTTAGAGTTGGGTACCAAAACTGTCAAGGCCAATTTGGGGCCAGCAAGATTATCATCTTGGGCTTGTCCTGTTTTATCTTTAATAATACCCGTGGAAGAAGAGGAAGCATATCCCGAGAGGTTCCTCCAACTGAATGATAGGGCATCCACTTTCCAAGCTTCTTTGTGGAAAGTCCTGGTGCAAAAATTCTGTAGTTGATGATTGAGATGGGATGCAAAGAGGTCTATGTAAGGACATCCCCACACTGCTGTTATCATCCTGAATATTTTGGTGTCCAGCATCCACTCGTGTGGATCCGAAAGGTTTCTGCTCAGACTGTCTGCCAGGAAGTTTTGCTTCCCTGGTAGAAACTAAGCTTGAAGGTCCAGATTGCAAGCTAGAGCTGTGTTCCATAGATCCATGGCTAGTCTGCAAAGGGTGTAGGAATGAGATCCCCCTTGCTTGTTTATGTACCACATAACTGTGGTGGTGTCTGTCTGTATTAGTAGTTGTCCTGGTTGGAGAAGATTCCTGAAGGCCATTAGAGCTTTCTGAACGGCTAACATTTCCTTTAAATTGATATGCAGGTGCTTCTGATCCTTTGTCCAAAGGCCCTGCAGACAGTTTCCCTGAAAATGGGCTCCCCAGGCATAATCCGAGGCGTCCGTGGTTAGAATCTGAGTGGCAGGAGGAAGACAGAAGGGTTTCCCTTTGTTTAGAGTACATGCCCTGGACCACCAAAGAAATTCCTTTTGAAGGCAAGGCAGGACGGAGATCAGTATGTCTAAACTGTGGCAATGCTGAGACCATACACTTTTTAGGTACCACTGTATTTTCCTCATGTGTAGTCTTGCATATGGTACGAGAAGGATGCAGGAGGCCATGTAACCCAAAGCCTGCAGGAATCTCCTTGCAGATAGCGGAGTTAAAGATGCCAAGGTCTTGAAAGTTGAAGCCAGCTGTAATTGTTTTTCGGATGTCAGAAATGCCATCTGGGTTGTGGTGTTTAGAAGAGCACCCAGAAAAGTTATCTGTTGTGAGGGTGTCAAATTTGACTTTTTTATGTTTACAGAGAATCCCAGGAACTTGAGGAGGTTCTGTACAAATTCTAGATGCTGGAGTAAGACATCCTTGCTGTCTGCCTGAATTAGACAATCGTCCAGATAAGGGTAAATTTGAATTCCCTTGAGTCTGCAGTAAGCTACTACTGGAGCCAGGCATTTGGTGAAGACCCTGGGCGCAGTAGACAATCCAAAGGGCAGTGCAGAGAATTGAAAGTGCCTCGATCCGGCCTTGAACCGGAGGTATTTTCTGCGTTCCTGCCTGATGGGAATGTGTAAATATGCCTCCTTTAAATCCAAAGTTACCATCCATGCATCTTTGGACAGCATTGGAAGTAGCTGCTGTAGAGTAAGCATCTTGAATTTTGGAATCTCTAGAAAGGTGTTCAAGACTGACAGATCCAGAATGAGTCTCCATGAGTTTTGCTTCCTGGGGACTAGAAAGAGCCTTGAGTAAAAACCCTGTCCCATCTCTGAAAGTGGAACCGGTTCTATGGCTTTCATGGCCAAAAGAGCTTCCACCTGGTTTAAGGCCTCTGTCCATTGATGTTTTGGAAGGTCTGGCCATCCGCTTGGCCTTGGCAGGGTATGAAAATGGAATTTGTAACCTCTTAAAACCACATCCAGAACCCACTTGTCTTGGGTTATATGAGTCCAGTTTTGATAAAAAAGAGAGAGTTTTCCTCCAAGAGGGGCTTCCAGGCAAGAAGTTCCTGCAGCCCAACAGAGGGAGTCATTGAGTTTGTTTCCTATGAGTTTGTGACCTGTCCTCTCCTCCCCTAGGGGTGGAAGCAGTCCACTGTCTTGGTCTATAAGAAGCTTGTGTTTGAGGCCTTCCTCTGGAGCGTCTATATCTACCCCTCTGAGGCCTGTCCGAAGTGGGAAAGGACCAATTTTTAGAAGGCCAATTCCTGCTAAATCTTGGTGGCTGTACTTGTAAGAAATCTTTAACTGTTTGCATGGATTTCGCCTTATCCTCCATCTTTTTAATCACCTCTTCAGCTTTTGATCCAAACAAAACATTATGCTGAACAGGAGCATCCAATAATTTAGCTTTTACTTGTTCTGGCAAATTTTGTTCCTTTAGCCATGCATGCCTTCTAATGACTGTGCCGGAGGCAGCAGCCCTACAAGAAGCCTCCAAGGCATCAAATCCACAGTGTAAACCATGCTTCCCAACTTGTTCAGTGGCATGCAATAAGGCATGTAATTCCTTATCATCTGCACAGGCAGAAATGGAAGTAAGCTTTTGTTTTAAAGCAGACAAGAGAAATTGCTGGTATTTCAGCATATGAAACTGACAGTTTAAAGCCCTAATGGACAAAGTAGCAGAAGTGTACACTTTTTTGCCCCATCTTTCTAAAGATCTAGAATCCTTTTCAGTGGGAATGGGATTTTTTGCAGAAGCAGCCTTAACTCCCTTGGGACCCTGAGAAATGGTTTCAGGGTTAGCAGAAGGGTTCTTGTATAAAAACTGGTGGGAATCAGGAACCCTGTAATATCTATCAGGCTTAACAGGAGCAGGAGGAAAAGAGTCAGGGGCTAAGTTAGCCTCCGAAAAAGCATCATCCACAATATCCAAAACAGGAGGAATAGCCAGGGGTCTGTGTTGGGGGAGAAGAAGAAAATCCCTTAGTCTTTTCTTAGATTCCGAATACTCCTGTCCTTCCCAGTGGAAATGTTCCCTCATTTCATGCAAAGTTTCCCCAAAAGAGAAATCCTCAGGGGGAGAAGCTGAAGGAATGGATTCCTCAGCATCAGAATCCTCATAAGGAGGGAAAGAATATTCCTAGTCAGAAGAAGAAACTGAAGAAACAGAAGCCTGATCAGAGGAATCATAATAAACATTCTGACTTGGCCTTTTATCTGGAGGGGGATGAGAACCCCTAATCATAGTAAGTAAATCCTCCGCAATCTTGAGTAACTGTTTCTGTGACTTGGGAGCCGGTTCAGAAGAGGCCTGTGCTGCAGTCTTTGATTTAGAAGGAGTCTTTGCCTTTGTCTTTGGCTTTGCCTTTATTAGAAGCTGAGTAGGCCTGAAAACCCCTTCGGAAGCCGGTACCTGCACAGCGGCTCCGGACCCATCCGAAGGAGCATTGTCCGAAGGTCCTGCAATAGAAATATTTAAAGGCCTGGTTGGCTCCTCATGAGAGTCCGTTTCGACCATTGGTTCTGAAATGGCCAACGACAGGGGCTGCAAAAGCACCTCACTGACGACGGCCGAACCTGAAGCTGGCGCTATCATCAGATTTGGACCTCGGAGGCCTGTCTTTATCCTTGCAACGTTTGTGAACTCCAGTAGCCGGAACCGTATCCGACGACATTTTGTAGTTAAAGCGCCTACCGAAGTAATGAAAAGCAAAATCGTACCTTTGTTTAATTGTACGTTGATTGAATCTAGCACAAAACCGACAACTAGCTACGTCGTGGTCAGGGCCTAAGCAAGGAATACAGTAAGAATGAAAATCCTTATGAGGTATTTGCCTCCCACATGAAATGCAATTATTAACTTTTTCTGACATCGGACTGGAGCAAGAAAAAGTTTCCCCAATGGGGTACTTAGCTTTGAGTGGAGAAGAAAGTCTTCGGACTGAAGTTTATCAGAAAAAATAGCCAGGAGTCAGCCAACCAGCACTTGCAAACTGCTATCACCGCACGGCAAGAAAGACTGGAGAAGATGGCGTCGGCTGTCAGCTTTGTACTCCTGGTGCTCTGACGTCACAGAGAATGGTTTAACAGCCGACGCCGGACCCAGACTTTGGGATTCTGGCCGACCTAGGACTGCCTGCCGGCAGGGGAGAACCCTACAGTCATGCTGCAACAGTGAAACACGATGAACATCTGCTTCTGCTTCAGGCACTGCATGGCAAGAAAGACTATGTAATGGCGTCGGCTGCATATTTTATACCCCTGACGACCTGACGTCATGGAAGAAGGGACAGCAACCGACGCAGGACCCAAGACTTTGTTAATCAGACCGACTGAGGGCAACCTGCCAGCAGATTACCCAAATGTAATGACTGCAACAGTGAAATACGAAGAACATCTACAAGGTGGTGTCTTTTGCTTTTGTTAGTAGATGCTTGGTGGTGGCGATTAGCAGCCAGTCATCTAGATATGGAAACGCTCAGAATCCTAGGCATCTCAAGCGAGTCTTAACTGTTGCCATACACTTGGTGAACACTCAGGTGGCTGCAGTGAGACCAAAGGGCAGAGCTTGAAACTGGTAGTGACTGGCTCCCAGCCGAAAGCGCATATGACTCCTGGATCGTCTGTCCATTTTTTCTGGTAGTACGCATCCTGGAGATTTATCGACCACATCCAATAGTCTTTTCCCAGGAACGGGAGTATCGATTGCAGTGTTACCATCCGGAACTTTGATTTTCTTACTGACTTGTTTAATTTGCTGAGGTCCAGAATGCGTCTCCAAGTCCCTTATTTTCTTTGGAACTAAAAAGAACCTTGAGTAAGTTCCAGATACTATTTGGTCTGCGGGGAGTGTCTGGATGACTTTTTTTTAGCAACTTTTGTATTTCCAGAGTTGTCTGTTCGATTTGACTGGGTGGGACATCCGGGATGTTTTCCATGATTGGGACAGGGAGAGAAAAGTGTATGGAGTAGCCTCTGGATATGATGCTTTGTACCCACTTGTGTTTTGTAATTTTTAGCCAGGCTTCTGGGTACAAAGATAAGTGACCCCCTGACTGCCTCCAGAGATGGACAGACGGGCCTCCTTTCAGGAGCGCTGAAAGGGCTTACAAAGGAACGATTCCCTGTCGCCCTGATTTTGCAGACCCCCTCTGCCATGTGGTCGGCATCTTCCATAACTGTTTCCCCCTCTGTCCCTGGGGGAAGAATCAACACGTGCGTCCTGAAAATCTCTCTGGGATTTTCGGAACCCCATTTTTTCCCCTTTTGACCTTTTGGATAAGTTCTAGAAGGTAGGGGAAACGGACTCCTATGGCAGAGAGAGTCTTTTCCATCTTGTTCACACCTGTGTGTCTTTGACTTTT
Source organism: Protopterus annectens (assembly GCF_019279795.1). Lineage (NCBI taxonomy): Eukaryota > Metazoa > Chordata > Ceratodontiformes > Protopteridae > Protopterus > Protopterus annectens. The sequence continues at coordinate 979,997,701 of NC_056744.1, forward strand.
GGCCCGAACAAGGATGAGCCATGGAAAGGGGCATTAACAAAACAAGACTTAAAGGGGTCTGCAAAGTCACACAAGAGCATCCAGAAATTTCTCCTTGGGGAAATTCCTGTACCTACTGTCCTACTTGCTCCATACGCTGCATAAAAAAATGAGTCTCATGGAGGAGGTGACCACTGAATTTCAGGCAGAGAGCTGAGAGGAAACCTTCTCTGATAACACTTCAGCTACTGAACCTTGGAGAGTATCTCCTAGCTCCTTTAGGAGATCTCGCTGAAGCCTGGTGAAGTGGGTGAGATAATTCAGTGACCTGAGTGCAAAGGTCACTGAAGAAAAGGTGCGCTTTCTGTGCATGTCCATCATAAGAGACTCCTTGTTCGGCTTATGGACAGAAGAGGACATCTCAGAAAATTCCTTTTTTGGTGGCTGCCACCACCACAGCATCTACTGGGACACCTTTTGTAAGAAAACTGTTATCTGTAGGGGATGTTTGTTTGGCCTCTGGGAAATGGGCTCCAAAGAGTCTGCAGACTCTCATGTCTTTCGACAAACTAAGTCCATTAGTTCGTCGAAAGGTGGAAACACCCAAGTGGCAGAAGGGAAAGACCCAAAAGCCTTCAGGTATACAGACCTCCTTAGATGGGTTGATGGGCTTCCAGCCACCTCTCTGTTTAAGTACGTCCAGGATAGCTGTGAAGGAGACATCCTCAGAGGGTGACTGCAGGGACCCTTCTGACTCATCAAGATCTGTATCAAATGTGATAGACTCTTCTGGGGAGTCTAAATGCTTCTTCTTGCAAAGTCTTTTCTGAGGGACCTCTTCAGAAGGGTATTCTGGAGAGGTTTCAGAAGAGATGGGGTCACCCAATGGGGGCATCCTAAGGCATACGGTCTCCACGTCTCTGTGGATGCAGCGGTGCCGAGACAGACACCTATGCCTTTGGGGGAAGAATGTCCAGACCCGGGAGTGGACCTGTCTGTGAAGACAGGACTCATCACCTCGAAAGCCCCCCACCCCTGATCAGAGGAAAACTCTGGCTCCGACAAACCAAAAGGCATCCCTGGAACCAAGAAGGTTGGCTTGGAGGCCGACGTAGGAGCCGAGCTCACCTGCGCTGAAGCCCCAAGAGGTAAGCTCGGATCCGACAACTTTCCAATCCGACTCCCCTCCCCAGACCCATACGGAGAGCATCAGCTCCTAGACTCCTTGACTTCAAAGGGAACCAAGGACGTCGGAGCAGTAGTCTTGCCCGAAGATCCTGGGATAGGTCTCAGCTCCAACGGTTCCACTATGGCCAGTTCTAGACATTCTGGCTCCAAAGTCCGGCATCAGCTTGGAGGAAGAATTGATGGTGAAAGAGTAGGCAGGGTCAGTTCCTAAGCCCTCTGGGTTGGATCCGACAACAATCTGTCTTCAATAGCCCCACAGCACGCGATCCACATCATCATCAGAGAGGCTCCTGGAGGATCGAAAGGAGGGAGCAGGAGATCTAGTTAACTGTAGTAAGGGAGATCTTAAGGTTGGAGACACCGGTTCCAATTCTGGGGACCAGCTCCGTACCTGAAAAACCAATGGCTCCAAAACTAAAGGAGTCGGGTGGAAGGTTTCTTGGGCCCAACCATCTTTGGGTCCGAAGATGAAATTTTTTGCAACTTTTTTGTCGGCTCTGACTGAGCCTCCAAAGAAGATTATCTTTTTCCCCGACTTATCTGATTTAGAAGAGGGGGAATGGCCCGATTTTGAAGGACCCTGACCTTCTTCAATAGCCTCTGAAAAATGGGTCTTCAACAATCCTCTTAGAATTTATTCTTCCTCTCCAGTAGCACCCTATGGCTAAAGAAGTGGCATATGGCACAAGACTCCTGAAGGTATACTGCTCCAAGGTAGTACACGCAGACTGTATGTCCATCAGTAACGGACATTCTTTGGCTGCATTTTACACATTTTTTTAAACCCTTAGAGTTTACTATCATTAAGCTGCTTAGTAGACATCTCGGAAAAGGGCAACAACAACAAGATAATAAACTACGCATTACAACTTTTTTTTTTTTTTTAAACAAGTACAAAGGAGAAAGAAAAAAAATGCCCTCTAAATTAAATGGGCAAAAGTAGCCCTCTAATTTAAATGGGCTTGCTAGTAATTTACAGAGGAACAAAAGACTATATCTAAGGTCAAAAGAGCTCTCTAACTTAAACAAGTCTACAAATTAACAGAAAGAAAGCCCTCTAACTAAAACGGGCTTAGAAGAGAAACATTTAAGCTGGGAAAGGGTGACAGAAAAAGGCCTTGAGAGGAAACGATGGTCAGCAGCACAAACAGCAGAAAATGAACACTCCAAACTATTCAATAAACACTACAATTATCCAAGAATTGAAAAAAGAGAATTCCACTTAGCCAGAGCCAGTATGGAAGCACCCGATCTTGTTTAGCACCAAACGAGAATTGAGGAGCTTTCCTAGGGGATGATGGGATAGGGTTTCAGCCACGAGCTAGTGGAAGACTGCTGGGAGGACATGCACACTCTGCACAGAAGGTACCCCAGCCAAGAATCGAACCGGAGAACCTCTTGCTGTGAGGTGACAACGCTGGCCGTTTTCAGTAACTTCAAACAGAAAACACAGTCAAATTATTCTAGTAGTACAACAAAATAAACAACCATAAAACTGTCTAATAAATATCACTATTCACCCCCTTCAACCTTTAAAGCTCAGTCCAGAAAGAGGAAAGCTTACAATAATATATTACAGAAGATTTTTTCCACTGGCTGTAAGATCAGTTGTCTTCTGCTGTTTGATTCTTTGCATAAAAACAGCAAAATGTTGCATGGTTCTGTGGTGCACGGAGATGAAGCTCTGACAGGGAAATGATGATCTGCATTCGACCAGCAACTTGGGCACTGGAAAAGCTGGGCAGGGGAGGGTGGGAGTGTACAGATCATGATGACTTACCCTTCAACCAAATTATTCCAATGTAAGCAGAGGCTTGCATGATAACGATGTCCATAGGACTGGGAGGAGTGCGCTCAGTATTTCAAAAATGATAAAGGTAATCTTCTAGGCCATGTGTATAGGAGCACAAATTTGGCAATGGAGGGCACAAAATGTCTCAGTGGGGTTGGGACGTAACCAAAAACCCTTGATGGTTGTTGGTAACAGATCCTGAGTTGGAAGGGGCTCACAGGAGAAAATTTAAGGCAAAATGTTCCAATACCATAGACTTCTAGCTGTTTTTAGACCACTGCTGTGGCAGACAACTCTAAGTCAGTGATTTCATGGTTTAATCAATTTTTTTTGGCAGCACAAAGTTTTCACATAAAATAACCTTAAAAACTGTTGGACAGAACAATTCAGAATTATTCTTCAGCTTGCACTCCCTAATTTCTGGAAAATACTGCAAATGGCATGTGGAAGTGGCTAAATAGAAGTCTTAATGTTCTTTTGTTATCCATATCATATCACCTTTTCGTGTTTCAAATTGCAGACAAGGTTTTACTCTTTTGGGGGGTGGTGTAGACTTTTATGCATCGCATGACTGAAGTAACAGGATCTGAAGCAATGACTTGATGCATTCTCTCAACTTTCATGCAGGCACCCTGGAAAACATCTACTGGCCAAGCTACTCCTTTACAAACTTTAGACAGTACAAAACTTCTGATTTCTCTAGGACCAGCAGATATCGCTATCTACTTGTTCTATAATGTGTTCATCCACTGAAGCCACCACAGCTTCTAGGTCAGCATACTCTCATTTTAAAGTATTAATCTCTTACTGGAGGTTTAGCATCACATCATAACACCCAGTAAATATGCTGGCCACTTCTTTATAAAGTAACCTAGCTGCTTATTCTTGCAAGATTAGGTTTTACATAAATATAGTTTTGTCAGAATAAATCCTACATAAAGACAGTATTATTTTTACATAAGCCTAAAAATGAAGTCATATTAAAGCAGGCTTATATCTTCATTTTGTATTTCATAGTTTTACATGCAGTTTCAGTAAGTGCAGTTTCAATGGAAAGGAATGTTTAAAAGAATGACCTCAGATACAAGCACTGATAATTATGAGATGAGCTAACAGAATGTGCATAACATTTTGTTGTGCATCAAAGACCTCACAGAAGATACAAAAATAGACAGGAACTTGCAATAATATCTTATGCATATGGTACAAGCCTTAGGAACCCAGGTTAAGGAGGTGTGTAGAACTTGTAAAAAAATATATAAGGATTTAGTATTAACAGAGATACTTTCAAGGTGTAATGCTCAGAAGTGAGTTGCAGAAGCTGGAAAAAGAGAGTTCTAAGTTTTTACAGTTTTTTAGTGTTCAAAGTTACAGAAGTCAGAGTACTTGGTTTGCAATCTTCAGCTACAGTTTGGTTCAGGTCATAAGCAATATTAATAAATACAGTTTCAGAAAAGTAAGACTAGTTCGGATCTTGTTGGACTACTTATCAGTTTCAGTTAGATGATTTTATTTCAGTAATATAAGACTTGTTAGAATCTTAAAGGATTACCCGACAGTTATATGATTATATCTACATCTAGTGTGTCCTGCTACTTTTACTGCACAATAAACTGCATTTATCAAACATTAAGTAAACTGAGACTTTTATTCAGAAAAGTACAAGACTTGGCACTTTTGTGGCAAAGCTCCTGACATTACGATTACTGACATATAAATCATATTATACAATTCACATCTGAATTTCAGACAAGCAGTTCAAGGACACCTGGCTACATGGCATACAGGAACGGAAGCCGGACTACAGCCCAGATGATCCGATATGTTCAGTTAAAGGCATGGGAGAGGGAGGATGAACTGGACTATTTGACACCAGCTCGCTCATCTTCAAGTAGAAAGAAAGCTGCTAGGCCCATGGGACTGATGACAGCTAGTGGTTGCCTCACATTACCACAGGCAAGGGACTTCCCTGATAAGTCAGGGAATAGGAGGTGGATGGGGTGGGGATGCACACATTCTCCCTAAGACTTTTTTCACTTGTTACTGTCTTTACCACTGTGGACAGGGTCATGGCTGAAAACAGTCCCTGGACCAGTTCACTTACCTGACAACAAAGTAAAAATAAATAAATTAAAATTACTATTTTATTTCACATTTGTTGACCGGGCTAGTCTAACTGGATATATGTCCATTTTCAGTAGAGGCCCAGGGAGAAAAGCTCCAAGCATAGGCAGTGACATATCATACATTATATGCAGTAGTAACATGATTTGCAGTACATTTGGATTATACATAAAAAACTTATACAGGATTATACATAAAAAAACTTATACAGAGTCCTTTAGTAAGGTTTAGGCTAAGATCTAATACAGAAAACAAACATAATATAAAAGTAATTTTTTTTTTTGCCTGGTTTACAGATGTACAAACTTATGTTTACATCTAGTGTAGATGAGGGCTAGCACTTTTAGAGTAAGTAAACTCTTAAGAGTTCTAGGAAGGAAATCTCGTTAAATACTATTTAGAGGTTAGCTTACTAGTTAACACTGGTAGGCATCAGACCAACACAGCAGAGAAGTATAGGGAGAGCAGGATGGGGAAATGAGATATTAGTCAGGGTTAGAGCAGGGACATAGCCAGTGTGTTTTAAGATATTCTTTAAGATATTTTTTGAAAAGCAGTGTGGAAAAAAGAGTTGAGAGCTCATTTTGAAGCTGGTTCCAGGTTTTGCCCACTGTGTTAGTGAATAGCGAGTCCCCAGCCTTGTTGTTTGATTTAATAGTGGAAACTAGGAGCTTATTAGCCGAGCATAGTGCTGCAAGATTTTTGTATGGGGTAATCAGATTAGTGAGGATTGGTGTATTCTTAGGGTGGTAAAGGATCTTTTGGGTGATAATAAGTTGTTGACAAAGTAGTTGGTTCTGCAGTTCTAACCATCCCAGTTGTTTGAGTTTGTTGCGGCAGTGGTGGGTTCTAAATGGGGCGCCAGTGGCAAATCTGGCAATGTTGTTATACCTGGTTGTGAGTTTGCTAAGATTATTTTTAGATAGATTGGTATAAATGGCAGAGGCATAGAACAGGGTAGAGATAAGGTGGGTCTGGGCAATAGTAGATCTAGCTAATGGCGTAAGGAAGGGTTTAATTCTATAAAGGGAGCCTATTTTTTGAGAGATTTTATAGTAGTATTAATATGATCATCACAGCTGAGGTTGTGGTCTATTGTAATTCCTAGGAGTCATGTTGACGTGTCTGGAGATATGCTAGTTCCATTGTTAGAGGTTACTGTGAAGTGCACTTGTGGTGACTTTTGGGTATGACAATTGCTATAGATTTTTTTGCCAATAGTTTATGATGTTAGTTGCTTAGTTTTACATTTGTTCTGGTATCTGCTCGGTTGCACAGCTTTATAACTTGCTCTGTTTAACTTTCATGTCCATTAAATTAATCATGCATTTTTACATAACAGTTTCTGTATTATATGTACTTCTATTTATCACGCAAGCACCAGACTTTGATTACGGCTGAAAAGGGGTCTTCAAACCAATTCACTTACTTATTAACAAAAGAAAACAAACCTCCAGCACATGCCTTTCTTGAATGACAGAGCTGAAATTTCTTCAAATACCTAGCATTTCTTTCCTTGACCTCTGATCTAACTGACCCTATCCTTGTTTGATCTGGACACCATTGCTCACGTCTCAAATGTCCCGGATTTTGTCTCATATTTTTGCCCTGTCCCTAGTAAAATGTTTCATTTTCTGATAATTAATTGAGGATTCCAGTCAATCAATGATGCCACACATTAGAGTTTCATACTTTTGATTTTTCAGAAAATGTATGTTGATACAAAACATGTTTCATTAACTTTTTAAGAGAAATGGAGTGACATTTAAAAACTGCCCCTGATTTTTGGCCTTTGCCCCCCATTATTTTTAGCTTTCTCCAGAATTTGTGACTAAAGACATCAACAAGTGTGCTTTCCAACTCCTTGTAGTGCCAGTCTCTACTTTTCCTTTTTTTTTTACCTTTTTTGAAAAAGATTAGAAAGGAAAGAACACTAACCTTTTCCTTCATATTTTAAAGGCAAAGTTAGGAGAAGCATAAATAAATTCCCAATACTTGATTGCACTATTTTAATAAGATGATACAAGCCACACGACCAACCAACAAGGTCAATAATACTACCCAATATTTGCTTCCCATACATTGCTTGGTTTGTTTAACAAGAAATGTGAAGGGCAATTGTGTAAATAAAAAAAGAGAAAAATACTAAATAACCAAATGACTGTAAAAAAGGTAAGCTAGAATGCACTGGGAAGCACAAGACAGACTTGCATTGCAAGTTCAAATGTTCTCTGTTCCAGTACCCAGAACTGAGGGCCATCATGGAACACACTGAATTCCTAGATATTATAACTGTACTTTTTGTAACCTTTCCAACAATCCAGTTTATGTTTAAACTCAATATTTTTGAAGACTTTAATGCATATGACAAATCATTTCATAACTTTGTTATAACAGTACTGTATAAACTGTTTTTAGTACATTTAAGTGCAACTTTCATCTTTGCAAAACATTCTTAAAATTTGCTCCCTTAATTACAACTACACCCACCACAGCATGAAAATTCAAAATTGAGTCTCTTGAATTCCAGGCAAAACTGGCCACTCAATAACTTATAAGCAATGTTGTATAAAAAGAAGTTATGCACTCACTATAACGATCCATCTTGTGTTGTCCATTTTCATTCTTCCTCAACCTATGGGTTCGGATCTGATCCCCTGGATCCGACTCGGCCGCTCAATAGCTCATGGTAACAAAAATCCTCAAGCTTCTCCCTAACCCATAACGGACCTTTCCAAAGTACCTCAGATCTTGTTTGCTAATAGAAGCAAAATAAAACACCAGAAGGATACAGACAGACTATATCCAGAGCTCAGTACAAGTAAAGTGATAACCCACGAACACCCGTTCTCTTCTGGGAGTTTTGAAGGTAGGGTGCTGGTGGGTGGACAACACAAATGGAACATTATGGTGAGTACATAACTTCTTTGTCTGATGTTGTGAATTTTCATTCTATCCTCAACCTATGGGACAGTCTCTCCAGCTACCTTAGACCCTGGGTGGACTCAAGAAAGGATGTTTTTCAGCACCATTGAACAGAATTGATGCTCTACCGCTGGAGACCAGATCCAATTTGTACTGAGTAACAAAGGTATGAGGAGAAGCCCACGTTGCTGCTGTACAAATGTCATACATAGATGCTCTAGACTGGAAGACAGAAGTTGTTGTCATAGCCCTAGTTGAATGGGCTGGTAAAGGTGTTGATAAGGTCATGCCCACTCTGTTACAAATGAAGGAAATACAACTGGTGAGCCATCTGGCCAAACTTACTTTGGTGATTGGTTTACCCAATTTAACACCTGAGAAACAAATAATTGGTCAGATTTCCTGATATCCTTGGTTCTATGAAGATAAAACCGCAATTGTATGTGAACATCTAATGCATGTAACAAGTACTCACCTTTGTTCTCAATTTTTTTAAAAAATATTGGTAAATTAATGGATTGATTGATATTTGTCTCCGATACCAACTTTGGTAAAAAAGATGGATTAGTATGCAGCGATACTCTGTCAGTTAAAAATCAAATATGATGGTTGGGAAGACGAGGCTTGAATCTCTGAAATTCTTCTTGTGGAAGTTATGGCTACCGAAATTTTAGTTTAGGAACCCGAGATCGTACTTAGCTGCTGGTTCAAAAGGGGGGTGTATGATATCCTGTAGCACCAAATTTAGGTCCCTAGAGGGGCTAGGGTCTTTATAAGGGGGCTTTAAAAGAAGGGTTCCTCTCAGAAAGGCTTTGCAGAGTTTATGTGATGCAAGTGAAGCACCTTGGAAACCAACATGGAAATTGCTGCTAACTGGACTTAGATTGCTGAAGAAGATGAATCTTTTTTGAAACATTGAGCTAAAAAGTCAAGAATATCATGAATGGGAGCTGAGAAAGGAATGATGTTACTCTGAAGAGCACAGTGAATTACTATTTTTGATTTACTGGACCATAGCTTATGTGTAGATGGCTTATGAGAGGACAGGAGTATGTGTTGGACTGGAAAGAGAAGAAGAGAGCATAGATTGTCTGGCTATTAATGGAGTTGGAGAAACCAGGCCATCAGTTTGAGACTGGGCATATCTGGGTGAATCATTCCTGTCGGGTGAGACAGGAGGTCTGGAGTCGGATCCAGAATCCACAGTTGGTGAAATAAGTGGGGCCAAAAAAAGGGGAACCAAATCTGTTGAGGCCAGTATGGTGCAATCAGGATTACTTTGCTCTTTAATCTGGTCACTTTCTGAAGAAATTTCAGGATTAATAGAGTTGGAGGAAAGGCATAAAGAAGACCAAGATGACAACTGTGAAGAAGTGCATCCCTCGGGTGACAACCCACTTAGGGGGATCAGGACAAAGTAGTTGCTGCACTAGTTGTTTAGGGGAGAGGCAAAAAGATCACAGCAAGGCTGACCCCATTGATGGAATATCCCATCACATTCTGATTGAGGGACCATTCTTGGGGTAGTAGAATGCACCTGCTCAATTTGTCTGCTATCACACTGGACTTCCCTGGAATATGTGTTGATATGAGAAAGCGGTTAGATGAGATCACCCATTGTCACACTCTGAGAGCTTCTCCACACAAAAGGGTAAAATCTGGTTCCTCCTTGTTTGTTGATATACCAAACTACTGACATGTTGTCTGTTTGAAACTGCAGTCATTCCTAAGGGAATAGCATCTTGGAAAGCCTGCAATGCTAAGAGCACTGCTCTCATCTCTAGGACGTTTCTAAGCAAGTTGGCCACTGTGGGGGACCAAGTGCCTTGGGCTGTTTTGCCAAGAAAATGCTCCCGCCACCATAGCTAGGAAGTGTCCATGGTCACTTTGGCCTTGTACTGGGGTTGAACAAATGAATGACCTTGTAGTACCTGATCCAACTGAGTCCACCATTTGAGATCTTTTTTGCAGATACTGGTGATCTTTACTTGAGTTGACATTGGTTTTTGAAGGACAGATCATTGTGCTGATAACAGCCATTGCAGAATTCTCATATGAAATCTGGCCAACGGGACTAGCGTTATTGCTGCCGCCATGGATCCTAGAGTCTGAAGAACCAGCCATGCGGACATCTTGTTGCTGTAGATTCTTTTTGTGACTTGAGATCTGACTGTCTCCAATCCTGAAGGGGGAAGTGAGACTATTATCTCTTTTGTGTTGAGAATTGCTCCTATACAGTTTAAACTTGAGTGGGTTCAGTTATGATTTCTCATAGTTTATAGATATCCCTAAATGCAAACACGACTGGAACATGTTGTCTCTTGCCTTCAATAGTTGATGCCTGGTCGAGATGGAAATGAGCCAGTCGTTTAGATATGGAAACAAGCAGAATCCATGCAGTCTCAAGTGAGCTGCTACTACTGCCATGCACTTAGTAAACACCCTGGGGGCTGTAGTGAAACCAAAGGGAAGTATCCTGAACTAATAATGACTGGTTCTCAGCCAGAAACATAAGTACCTCCTGGATCATTTGTTCATCTTTACGTGATAACACACATCCTGAAGGTCTATCAAGCACATCCAGTTGTCCTTTTCCAGAAATGGAAAAATGGACTGAACTGTGACCATTTGGAACTTGTTTTGTCGAGCTGATTTGTTCAGGTTGCGGAGATCCAAGATTTGCCCTCAGTCCCCTGTTTTCTTTGGGAATAAAAAGAATCTAGAGTAAGTTCCAGATCCTCTCTGGTCTGTTGGGAACTCTTGGATGACTCGTTTTTCTAGCAGCTTTTGTACCTGAATAGCTGCTTGTTCACTCTTACGGGGTGGAACATCGGTGATTTTTCTGCACTGGGGAGGAGGAAGGGAAAAGGTTATAATATATCCTATGGAAATGGATCCTCTGCACCCAGGTATCTGATGTTATTTCCAGCCAGGCTCTCCAGTGCAGGGACAGTCAACCCCTGATTGCATCCACAGAAGGTCAATCAGGCCTCGATTTAGGAGCTCTGAAAGGGTCTGCCAAAGAAAGTTTCTCTGGACCCTTGGTTTTGCGAGACTCCTCTGCCGCGAGGGCAACATCTACCACTGGATTTCCCCCCTCTGCCTCTGGGGGGACTACTTCCAAGTGTGTCTTGAAAAGACCCTTGGGATTTTCTGAACCACATTTTCCACTGCTTCAAAGATTCCTGGAGAAGGATCTCTGCATAGTGGAGAAACATACACCCACTGCAGACAGGGCCTTCCCATCTTTCACACACCTGGACAATGCATCTCTCTCTTACTTTATGGCCAAGTAAGGACATGCCGTCAAAGGGAGCAGTGACGAACGTAGACTTGAAAGGCTCTGCAAAGTCTCACAAGTACATCCAGGTATACCTCCTCATGGCAATACCTCTGAACCAGCTGCTCTACTCGTTCAATTGGTTGCATGTGAAATGAGCCTTATGTAAGAGTTTGAAATAAACTGGAGGGTAGCCACTTAAGGTGCAACTGAGGCTCGTACTTCCTCGGAAATGGATCCTGAGAGGGTATCTGAAAGCTCTTTAATCAGATCCCTCTGTAACTTATTGAAGTGTGCCAGGTAGTTCAGGGATCACAAAGAGAAGGTTGTTGAAGCAGAGACATGCTTCCCGAACCTATGCATTGCCCCGATACTCCTTTTTGGGAGGATGGATAGAGGAACTTTCTTCATCAAGTTTCTTCTTCATGGCCACCACCATGACCATGGCATTCACAGGGACACTTTTTGTCCAAAATTGTTTGTCCCCGGGAGCAGTAATAATTTTGCCTGGTCTTCAAGGGGATCAGCTCAATAGTGTCAGGGGTGTTCGATCCCTGCTGAGAGATCAACTCAATGAGCTTGTCGGCAGATGGAATTACCCAGGAGGTAGATGGGAGTGTACCAAAAGCCTCCAGAAACACTGACTCCTCAGATGGACTGTCGGGCTTCCAGTCACCTCTCTGTTTTAGATTTTCTAGGTTGTCTCCAAAGGAGACTTCATCAGGAGGTGACCTTGGGGACCCTTCACCCTCATCAAAGTCTTTGTCTTCAGTGACTGATTCTTCCGAGGAATCCAAATGTTTCCTCTTGCACAACTTCTTCTTAGGGATCTCCTCAGTGGGATGCTCTGGGGAGGTATCAGAAGAAATGGTAATGCCCTGCTGGGAAGCCTGGGGTTTCGGTACTCACTGTCCCTGTGGAGAAAAAGGTCAAGACTCTGTACGCAGAGATGACGAGTTTGGGGGCTGAAGATTGGAAGGGGTCATCTGAGATACTTAAGCAGACATGGGTCTCTCCAAAACCTTAAAGGCTAACCTCCCCTGAGAGGGACAGGACTCCAGATCAGAGAGGGCGAGCTTCTGGATCCTAGTCCCTTCCTGCTCCAAGGATAATCCTCCTGAGGCAGAAGCCGGAGCCAAGCTAACCCAAGCCAAAGCCCCTATGTGCAGGAACAGCTCTGAAAACTTCAGAGACCATCTCAACACCTGGGAGCCAACAATGCAGCTGTGGCTCCAACAGGTCTCTGGCTCCAAATGAACCAAAGATCTCAGAGCAAACATCAGGTCCGATGATAAGAGTTATCTCCGAATCTGAAGCAGACACAGCCTGGGGGCTCGGATCCAAGAACTCTGAAGCTTTGAAAGAAGTCCGAGGAGGATATAAAGGACAGGAAGTCGATACACAGAACTCATGACCTGAAGACATAGGAGCCAAGGAAACCCATGGCATACTCTGCACCCAGAGAATTTTTCTCACCAGTTTCTCCCCGTCCTCTTCAGTCAAACTCGTAGAAGAACAGACAGACATCAGAGATGGTGACTTTGGTCTTTCCAGAAAGGAAGAAGGCATTCTAAATGGAACAAGATCTAATGATGGTGAGTACTGGGTCCTTGGTAAAGCAGGTAGGCTTGAAGTCAAATCAACTACTGTCTGACCCGGTGAAGGTCTAGACTTGCCCAAAGTCTGATAAGAAGTCTACTGATCCATATGTTTCCCTGTCTTGATTTTTGGATCTGAGGAGGTTGCAGGATACAAAAGCTTGTTTTTTTTTTAACTGACGAATTTGACAGAGAAGTCAGAACAGACAGAAACTTCTTTGATTTTTCAGATGTTTTTGAAGAAAAAGAGGAAGGGCTAGATGATGCTGATCTGCCCTTTTTTTTGCTTATGGGAGGGATCTCCAGATAATGCCTCAATGAATGCTGACAGACGTAGACCCTTAAGAATCAATTTATTTTGGCATTCAACCAGAGCTCTATGGTTGAAACCATGGCTTATCGAACAATCTTCCTGGAGAGGGTAAACACACCCACAATGTACGGGAATCAGAGTAAGGCATTTTTCCACCACACCTTTTGAAGACAACCAGTCTTTTTTCTTTTGCTGCCATAATGAGGAGCATTTTATTTTTAAGATAAAAAGGAAAAGGAAGAAAAAAAGAGGAAAAAGGGAAAATAACAGCAATGGGAATAGGAGAATACACTAAGTGTAAAGGGAAGGAATACTAATGATATGATTCAGTATATTCGTAAAAAAAAAAAAAAAAACATATCAGCAAAAAAAGCTGTCACTAGGTAAAGGATATAGGTTAAAGCTAGAAAAGATAAATACAGAGAAACCCAAAAAACTATTTAGAAGAGAAAAGATGTTTTAAATTGAGTTATAGCTACAGAAAACCAGAATTTATTCCAGTGCTGGCCTTATTAGTGTTTCAAACAGTTGTGCGAGGTGTGCTGGATCTCTTGCGGCCAAAGCTTTAAATAACAGTCCAGTTTGCTTCATGACCCTTGCTCTAATGAATTTGTCATACCTCAATGTCATACATCTTTCTGTCTATTAATATCCTTAGGCGCTTCATACAAATGACTTCTAATATTTTGTCACACAGTATGAAATTGGCAGTAATCACTCTTTTTCCAAAAATCAAACTTACATTTTGGAACAATGAAATTAAACTCAGTCTTTCCTGACCTTTCACATACTTCACATAAACACTCATTTAATATAGATATGTCTAAATATAATAGTAGCCTCTAATTTACAACTATCAGCACACTTTCCCAGCTATACATAAGATGGCTTCAGGAACACTGAAAACACCAAATAAAACTGGATATCAAGGACTGAAGTCTGGGGAATACCACTCCTTATGACTTTTAGCAGAATTTTAGATGTGTGTAAGCCTGTCGTTACCACTGTGAGTGGTCTCTAATAAATGATGGTGGAAAATAAGCTGAAGATTATGTGGGGATTTCATGTATCATACGTTCAACATGTAACAAGAGACATGAAAATTCTGGAGCCTCTGGACATCAGTACATCTTTGAACATGTAACAGTAGTCAAGAAACATACTTAACAGTAGACAGACAGTGTCGACTTTCCAAGATAGTAGCACACTGACCAAGCCCCAACATCCTGTAATAAAGCTGTTTTGACTGTAATACCTAAACAAGGTAAAGACCCATCAGACCGAGATTTATATAAGCCCATTTCAATTTCAGTTCCTGATTAAAAAGGGTTTATGTCTATAACAGTAAAAAAAAACAAACAAAAAAAAAAACATGGCTCAGATGTTGCCAAAATTGATGGATGTGGATCAATGTGGTTTTGTGGAGGGGGAGAGAAACATCTGACAACATTAACAGAACAATAATGACCCAGAGGGAAGCAGAATGTAAGAAAATACTACTGTTGTTGTATGGTCTTGATGCAGAGAAAGCATTCAACAGAGTAAGCTGGGATTTTACGAGTAGGGCAATGGAATCATTTGAATTCCCTGATAGAATAATAAGATTAGTTCTGTGGATATACGAGGGATAGGAGGCAAAAGTAAAAGTGGGACGGTTCCTCTCTGATAAGTTGTGTCTTAAGAAAGGAAACAGGCAGGGGTGTCCTCTTTCTCCTTGTTATTTCTGTTATACTTAGAGCTGCTGGCAAAGAAAATAAGGGACTCAGAAATTCAAGGAAATAGTTTGTATGGTAATCAAGAAAAGTTGGCTGTATTTGTAGACAATATTATTTTGTACCTGATAAAACCAGAAAAAGACATCTCAATCTTGTGGAACATTCTGGGACAGTTTCAAGTCTTTTTGGGATATATAATTAATGAAGATAAAAAAAAGTTATGTACTCACCATAACGTTCCATCTGAGTAGTAGTTCATTTTTTTCAACCTGTGGGTTACAGATCCATATCGAATCCAACTTGGTCGCATATCCAGCATCTGGTCTGAGCTCAAAGCTCCTCCCCTTACCCAAAATGCCCCTGTCTCCTTCCTCCCTTCAGATCGAGTTTGCTGCTCAATCCATTACTCACACCCGACCCAACAGGACCTTGTCACTACCAGAACAAAAGAACATCCCAAAGATGTACAACTTCTATTTTATATATATATATATATATATATATATATATATATATATATATATATATATAGATATGGGTCTAGGACACATGCTCGACTAGCATATGAACACTGAACACACATACACGAAAGTGCTTAACATCGAAAAGCGCTTCCATGTATGTGTAGTTCAAAAAAAAAATCTACGTTTCTGCAGGGGCCCCTGCACCCCCACACACCCTCCTTTATTCTCACTCCGAGATCGCACTACAGTGGGGAAAAGGGAATTTTCCCTTACCCGCACTGTAGTCCAATCTACGAAATAGGCACACATACATGGAAGTGCTTGTCGATGATGAGCGCTTTCGTGCATGTGTGCTCGATGTTTTGTGATTTGGACATATGGTAGTCGAGCATGTGTCCAGATCCCATACACACACACACACACACACACATATATATATATATATATATATATATATATATAGCCAATAACAGTTCAGACAAGACCCTCATGGAAGGAAATTCCGGAGCACGGCGGAGCCAAAGAATGTCCTGTTCCTGGATACAATGTCTAATTTATAATGTGAAATGAAAGTATGAGATGAGGACCAAGTAGATGAAGAACAAATATCATCCAGTGAAACTCTGGACCAAAAAGCCACTGAAGTGGCCATAAATCTGGTAGAATGTGCTTTTACCTAACCTGGCAGGGAAATCCCCCTGACAGAATACATCTGGATAAAACATTGGGAAATCCAATGGGCAATAGTAAATTTGGATATTGGTTTCCCTAAAAAGAGTTTGGAATAAGAAATGAAAAGTTGGTCAGATTTACAAAATGCCTTTGTCCTGTGCAAAGGGAAAAGTAACTGTCTATGCACATCCAACAAATGCAATTTATATTCTCCCTTATTTTGAAAATTTGGAAAGAAGACCGGGAGATTTATCATCTGGTTAATGTTGGCCTCTGAAGCTACTTTGGGAAGAAAAGATGGGTTATAACGCATGCAAAGAGACACTGCCCTTATGGAAAATCATACAAGGGTCCTTGATCGAAAGTGCTTGAAGTTCCGACACTCTCCTGGCAGAAGTAATGGCAACTAAGAATGCAGTCTTCCATGACAGAAATTGCAAATCCACCAAAGCTGCAAGTTCAAAGGGGGGCAAAACTAAAGTCTGCAGCACTAATGTAAGATTCCACAGAGGAGTAGGATCCTTCGCCGGTGGTCTCAGAAGAAAGATACCTTTAAGGAAAGTTTTGCAAAGCTTAGAAGATGCTAAAGAAGCCCCATTTTCTTCCACATGAAAATTGGAAACTGCAGCCAGCTGAACTGACTGTGGAGGAACTGGTGCCTTGTTGAAAAATCCACGATAAGAAGTCCAACACCACAGAAACTGGAGCAGTAAAGGGATCCAATGCATGCTGCGAAGCCCATATACAAAAATATTTCCACTTGTTATACCTTCCTGGTGGAAGACTTATGAGCCGCCACCAGAATTCTTTTAATGGGAGAAAATAAACCAAGAGTCCTGATAATCATGGGAACTGGAGCAAGCAGTGAGCTTTAGACTGTCCAGGTCTGGATGGGGAATCCCTGATGGGTGAGAAATGAGATCCGGAACTGGATCCCATGTCCATGGCGGAACAACCAGATGAGACTACAGAGAGGGAAACTAGATTTGGCGAAGCCAGAATGGGGCAATGAGGATCACAAAACTCCCCAGCCTGCGAGCTTTCTGAAGAAACTTTGGTATCAAGGGTAGAGGAGGATAAGCATACAGAAGACCAGGAGGCCAAGCATGAATCAGAACGTCTCTGGGGTCTTTCTCCCTGAGGGGGATTCAGAGTTAAGAACTCGTTGCATTTCACGTTGGAAGGAGATGCAAAAAGATCGCAGCAAGGCTGACCTCACTTGTGAAAGATCTGTTCTGCTACTGAAGGATTCAGAGACCACTCGTAAGGCATCAGGATAGATCTGCTGAGCCTGTCTGCAAGAATGTTGGACCATCCCAGAATGTGCACTGCCACCAGAAACCAGCCAGTGGAGCTCACCCATTCCCACACTCTCATGGCTTTGCAACAAAGGGGGTAAGATCTGGTCCCCCCTGTCTGTTGGTGTACCAGACCACTGACATGTTGTCTGTCTGATAGCAACTGTCCCTGAGGGAAGACAGGCATGGAGAGCCTGCAATGCAAGAAGCACCACCCTAATCTCCAGCATGTTGATATGCAAACTGGTCTTGGATGGGGACCACGTGCCTTGGACTGTCCTTCCCAAGCAATGTCCCCCCACCCCAACTGGGAGGTGTCCATGGCCACTGTGGCCTTGGGGAATGAAGGGAGAAAAGGAGATCCCCAGATCAGGTCCAGGAATGAATCCACCATCGAAGAGAGTCTGTGAACATTCGGAAGATTCAAACAAGATGGGACAACTGTAGAGCTAACAGGGGCTATTGTAGGAAAATAGTCCACTGAAGGATCCACATGTGAAGATGCGACAAGGTCAGAAGATTGATCATGGCCGCCACAGACCCCAATGCCCGTAGTACAACGTCTGCTGTCCGAGAGTGAGTTTGAAGAACATAAAGAACATGTGGCTTCAGACTTTGTATCCTGTCTGGAGTAAGAAAAACCTTTGTCCGGATAGTGTCTAACCGAGCCACAATGAAGTCTAATGTCTGAACTGGGGCCACAGATGACTTGCTGAGACTGATGGTGATGCCTAAACTCTGGGCTAGTAAAAGGAAGGAATCCCTCACTTGACAGAGTTGATGCTTGGAAAAGGCAGCAAGGAGCCAATCGTCCAGGTAGGGGAAAACCCGAATGCCCTGAAGTCTCAGGTGAACACCCTGGGGGCTGTGGTGAGACGGGTCTATATTATATGCTCAAAGGTTTAAAACTTCGACTCTCATACGAATGACACCATATGAGCGTAGTTTCAAAACTTCAAACACATAATAAAAAAATTAAAAAAAAAAAAAACAAAGAAAACTTACCTGAACATTCCAGGCAGGGGGGCAAGCCCCCTGCACCCCCAAACCCCCCGCTAGTTAAATATACCAACTCCGAGATCGCACTACATTAAAGTAAAGGGAAATATTCTCTACAGCGATTTCTGTTGAAACTTGCAAGCTCACTCATATGGTGTCAACCATATGAGGCTTGAACTTTTGAATGTTCGAGATATCTAACGGAACCCGGTGAGACCACAAGGAGCACTCTGAACTGATAATGACTGACTCTCAGCCAGAAGCGGAGAAACCTCAGGGAGTGCCTGTCAATCTTGATATGATAGTCTGCATCCTGGAGTTTGATGAGCACATCCAATCGTTCTCCTGCAGTAAGGGCAAGACAGACTGAAGGGTGACCATCTGGAATTTTGTTTTGGCCACTGACGGGTTCATGGTAGACAGATCCAGAATTGGTCTTAGCCCCGCACCCCCCCCCCCCGTCTTCTTTTGCACTAAAAGGAACCTGGAATAAATGTCCAATCTGGACTGATCTTGGGGGATGTATTGGATGACCCGTTTTTCTAGCAGCTTTGCAATTTCTAGTGCTGCATCATTCCTGTGCGTGGGTGGAACGTCCAAGGAGGTGTTTCGGTGGTAGATGTGGCTCGAGGAATGGGGTTGAATAACCTCTGGATATGACATGCAATGTCCAACAATCTGTTGTGATGGACTCCCACAACGTTAGGTGTAGTGATAACTGGCCCGACTGCCTCCAGAGACAAGCAGTCGGGCAACCCTTCAGGGCTGCTGTGTGGGTCTGTCTGAGAAAGACCTGTAATTTCTCAGATCCCCTCTGTCTCTAGGGCAATGTCTATGGTATCCCCTTCTGTCCCTAGGGGAAGGTGAGTCTTGAGTGTCTCAGGAAAATGCCCGAAACTTCCAGAACCACATCATCTTAGTCCCTCACTGATTCCTAGAAAAGGATCTTTGAGGGGCAGAGAAGTAGATCCTGATGGCAGAGTCTTCCCGTCCTTCTCACTCTGGACCAAAGCCTCACGTACCGACTTCCCAAACAGGGAGGTATCGTTGAACGGGGCACTGGTGAATGACATCTTAAAAGATTCAGAAAACTGACAGAGCCGGAGCCAGGTGTGTCGCCTGATGGCAACACCTGTACCGGCTGCTCTAGCGGCTCCCTCGATAGCAAGGGAGAGAGGACATATAGAGATGTTCATGACTGACTTCAGAGTGGCCATAAAAGTGGAAAACATCTTGTCCGCCGACATGGACTGAGGGGTTGATTCAGCGATCTCCTTCACTAGGTCTCGCTGCAGCCGAATCACATGTGCCATGTAATTCAGCTCTCTTACTGAAAAAAAGTCACTGAAGCATACACCCACTTCCCAAATCGGTCCATCGCCCCTGACTCTTGGTCAGAAGGATGTACCATAGAGCTCTCCTGAGCGAGCTCTTTCTGAGTGGCAGCTGCCACCACCATAGCATCAACCAGGGACCTCTTGTTCCAGTGTGTCCTATCTTAAGGTGAGCTCAGAACTTTATCCAGACACTTTTGGATGAGCTCCACTGTGTCTGGTTCCTTCCACGCCGGAGATGTTATCAGGTCCACTAATGGATCAGTAGGAGGGGACACCCAGGAAGTATAGGGGTCTGCGCATATTGCCTCTAGGTATGCCGATTCGTCTGAGGAAGGATTCTGGGCAACCCCCCCCCCCCCCCAGCAAAGGAGTTTCATGATGTCTCCGAAGGAGACATCCTCGGGGGGTGATTGGGGGGGGACCTTCCCCTTCCTCCAAATCAGTGTCTTCAGTGAGTGACTCCGGAGGGGAGTCTAAGTGCCTCCTTTTGCATGTGTGTTTGCGAGGGATCTCCTCAGTGGGAATCTCTGATGAGGACTCGACAACATCCTGCTGCTCCCAATCGGGAGTTTCCGGAGGCGAAATAGCAGCAGGCTGTCCCTGAGATGGCAGGATGGTCGGAACCGTACCGAACACAGAGGAAGTCAGGGCGGAGTCCGAGGACAAGATGGTCAAGGGTCTCGAAACCGAGAGAACCCACTCCATCACATCAAAAGCCGAAGAGGAATGGACATCCTAAGAAAGGCCAGTAGGAGTCATCCCCCTCTGCCCTTACGGGGGAGCCAGAGCCGAGCCTCCAAGCGCCGAGATACCAAGGGAAAGACTGTGCTCTGACACACACGGAGCTGACAACATCCCCTCAGATCCAGCACTGAGGTTAATGCTCCCACAGCCAGTCAGATCCAACACGCTCAAGGACATAGCCAGCATCAAGGTACCATCCATGCCTACCCCTCGACCCAGATGGTCATCAGATCCAAGGGCTCCAAAACCAAAGGTCAGATCGGAGAAGGAGCAATCTGGGTAAAGAATGACTGCATGCACCTCCCTCCAGAGGGAGAGGGGGAAGCTAAGACTCCCATCTGAATCTGGGTGCAGATGAACTTCCACATCATTCTGTCCATCTCCACTTCACTAAGGCTCTGGATGGAGCAGGAGGAGGAGGCGACCGACACCGGCCTGGAAGGACAGTGAGGGGAAGCCTGCACTGGAGACTGGATCTGGGGCTCCTCCAGCTCAGGGGAAAACCACGGAGAATGGAGCCATGGAGACGCTGGTCTGGTAGCTGATCTAGACGGCCAGCTGGAACCGATCAATCAGGGGACCACTTTCTTAACCTGTGCTTTTTTTATTTCTCCCCTTCCCTGGACCTCTTAGTGGGAGTTTGAGTCTCAGAGGCCGGGGAGGTAGAAGAAGCTGAAGCTGGGGGTGCCAGGACTACAGTCCCCAAAGAAATAAGGAGGTCCTTTAGTATTAGCTTAGCCCTCCTGTCCTTCAGCTTTCTGGGAGTGAACCCGGCACAGATGCAGCAGGAGGATCTGAAGATGGGCCGCACCCCAGACACACACCACACAGAGTGTGGCCATCGGCTGGGGAGAGCTTATGGCCAAACAATGTACACTTTCTGAATTCTGGTTTGGGAATTTCGGACATGATCCCAAGGCAGGCCCAGCACACTCACAAACATTCACCACACACACTATAGAAAGGAAAAGAAAAGTAGAGAAAAGAGTTTTTGTTTTTTGTTTTTAACCGATGACCATGCGGAGGCGAGGATAGAAGGTAGAGACAGAATATACAGAGAGAGAGAGAGAGAGAGCTAAAACCCCAAAAACCACTCACGTACCAAAATCACAAGCAGAGAGCTCAGTCCATGATGCGGAATTTACAGGTAGCAAATGAGATCTGAAGGGAGGAAGGAGACAGGGGCATTATGGGTAAGAGGAGGAGCTTTGAGCTTGGATCAGATGCTGGATATGCGGACGAGTTGGATCTGATATGGATCCGTAACCTACAGGTTGAAGAACAAATGAAGACAACTACTTCAGATCAAAGTCTATGGCTGTAAACTATGTGCCCACACAATAACAAAATTTATGGGGACATTATAAAAATTAATTTCTTAGGAATACGCATTAGAAAGGATTCTGTTATGGCAGCTAAGGATATGTGGGAAGAGACTAAACAAAAGATAATACAAAAACTGAGAGGCTGGAAGCTCTAGTTTGTTTATATGGATTGCAAGATACAAGCAGTGAAAATATTTTCAATTGCTTTAGTTTTATACACAAGTTAGATGAATTTTTATCAACCAAAGAAAAATTGTGGATAGCAAATAAGAGTGAGTTGAATGGCTATCTCAGAGGGGAAGAGTTAATAGGTTCATAGATCCAAAACACCAGCACAAGAGTTATATCTATAGAAAACACAAACCCAAGCACTTCACCAGTGATCCATGAAGGCGAAAGGCCGAGGTTCCAGATCGCTAAGCAATAAAGGGAGAAACTGGTGAAGTGCATGGATTTGTCTTTTCTATTAATAGGTTCATACTAGGCTATCTGCCCTAGGGCATTTATAAGCCTAGCCAGTGTGTGTTTGGCTTTCGCCAGCCATTTTAAATTAATTTTGCTATGCCCTTTTTCGAGGTTAGTATACTGTGCCTCTGTCTAACAGTGACACAGAAGTGATACCCGGAGTAAACCTATGATCTCCCATCCACTCATCAAGATTCCTCTTGAAGAGAGTCAATGAGGGACTCTGCCTAACCTGGACGGGGATTTTATTCCAGAGTGAAGGGAGCCTCTGGGTTATGAATCTGTCTCTCCAGCATGTCCTATTTATTTCAGTGCTGAGGATCAAGTCTCTCGAGCTCATAGCTCGATGGGATTTGGATTTTCTGAGGTGCAGCATGTCCATTAATTCCGCGTTGGACATGGCTTTATACGTCAGGCACAGATCGCCTCTGAGCAGGCAGTATGCCACTGAGTAGAGCTGGAGTTTCTTTAACCGGGCAGCATATGGCATCTGTTTGAGCCCTTTGATCCTCTTGGTGAGGTACTTTTGGGGTCTTTCCAGTTGCTGCAGGTGTCTGGTACGGTACATGGTAAGGTACATCCCAAAAGATGCATTGTACTCAATTATGGGCCTGATGAGGGATGAGAGTAAAGAGGCACGATGACCTCCCCTGATCTAGATGTGAATCCCTTCATGATTAGGTGGGCTATATAAAATGTTTTTCTAACCACTTTGGCCATTTGGTTGTCAAATGAGAGATTGCTATCAACTTGGGTCCTCAGGTCCCTAATTACTTCTTCTGTACTTAATGGATTACCACCTATGTGGTAATTTGTGGGCACTTTGTTTTCGCCAAAGGGGATGAATATACACTTTTTGGCATTTAGCTTGAGGCCATGGCTCTGGCACCAGTTGTCTGTTTTTATGAGGCCCTTTTGGAGGATGCTTGTGTCGGCTGGAGAGTCGATTATGGCGCCCAGTTTGCAGTCATCTGCGAACTTGGTCAGCCACAGTCCTTCCGTGTTGGCTTGTACCTCCGAGAAATATATACCGAACAAGAGTGGTCCCAGGACTGACCCTTGTGGGACACCACTTGTAACTGGTTTGGAGTCTGATATGGCTCCAGCAATTCTAACCATGTGGGTTCTGTCCTTGAGCCAGTTTGCAACCCATCTAGTGACATAGGGGTTTATATTTAAGCTGGTGAGCTTATCTATAATGCCCGAGTGGGGTATTGTATCAAAGGCTTTTGCAAAGTCCAGGTAGGCTGTGTGGACCACCTTCCCCTCGTCAATGGCCTTGGTGACGGTTTCAAAGAAATCAGCCAGGTTTAAGAGGCAGGATCTGCCCTTAACAAAGCTGAACTGGGTAGGATCCAGTGTCTGTAGGTCCCCAATATCTTTATTTATGAGGTCCATGATGATCCTTTCCATAGCTTTGCAGACAAAGCTAGTCAGGCTTATGGGGCGATAGTTTCCAGGATCCGTTGAGGCACCACCTTTGTGGAGAGGGACCACTGTTGCTGTACGCCACTCTTTGGGTACATATCCTGTAGTAAGGCTGAGACTGAACAGTAGTTTTATGTTTGGGTTTAGCTCTTCTTGGAGTTCATGTAGAACGCAGCCCGGGACACAGTCTGGTCCCACTGATGCTGTGTTTTTTGCTTTGGATAGGGCTGCTCTTACCTGAGCATCTGAGATGTCAGGGGGGCAAGCACTCTGCTGGGATAGATATTTGCCCTTTTGGTGGGGAAGGGGGGGGGGAGAAGTTTGCGCTGAACCTGTCAGCTAGGATGTTGGCAATGTCTGTGGGTTCGGTGTATTTTTTGCCATTTTGGACTAATTATGAGCATATCTGGGAATTCTCACCCAGGTTCCTAACATAACTAAAGAAAGCCTTGTGATTATATCCTTAGTGTCCTGTGCAATTTTTCTCTCGAAGCTGGCCTTAGACAATTTTATGAGTGCCCGTAGTTTTTTGCTAATACTGATCAGAGATGCCTTCCCTTTTTGGGATTTTGCTCTATCATGTAGTAGCTTCCTCCTTCTATTGTATAGCTTGTTTATGGCTGGGGTCCACCAGACAGGAAGTCTACCTTTGGAGGATTGGGTCTTGGTTTTATTTGGGATTGCATGATCCATGCATTCCTGAAGGTGTTCATAGAATGCGTTTATAAAGGATTCTGCGGTCTGGGCCGTATTTTCCACAGGCCCGGGCGCTTTGAAGGATTCCACCTCGGTTTTGAGGAGTGTGAAATTTGCTTTAGAGAAGTTTTTTACTGTGGTTTTCTGGGCAGGGGGTGGGGTCGGGATGTGAATATCCAGTGAGATTAGTTTATGGTCTGATCTTACCAGCGAGGGATACACTTCTGGACTGGAGCATAGAGTCCCCATGTTGGTGATGATCGGGTCCAGTATGTCTTCCCCTCTTGTGGGAGCGGTAACAAGTTGTTCCATAGCATTTGAGTTTATAAATTCTAGGAACCTTTGGGCTAGGGTGTTGGAGCTAGAGTAATGCTCCCAGTCTATGTTTGGGTAGTTGAAGTCGCCCAATATAATGGTGTTTGGAGAGACCTTCATATTTTCCAGTGTTCTCAGGAAGGCCGAGTGGGGTTCCTGGGTTTGGGAGGATGGTCTGTAGCAGGCTATAAACTGGAAGGCAGTTTTACCCACTGTTATTTACACATGGAGAGTCTCTGATGCTTCGTGCTGTGCCACCAACCTGGAGGTGTGGGAATCTTTGACGAATATTGATACTCCCCCTCCTTTTGTGGTTCGGTCCAAGTTTTGGGGCCGAAAAGCATGGTATGAGGTATAACCTGGTAGTGCTGGGGTGCTCTCGGAAGCCTCGAACCACGTTTCTGTTACTGCACAGATATCGATGTTCTCCATGCTAAGGAGAGTTTCGAGTGCGTGCATCTTGAGGTTTAGACTTCTGGCATTGAGTAGCATTACTCTTAGTTTCTTATCCCTTGTGATACCTATGGAGGTGGGTTTGTCTTTTGAGCCTTGCCTAAAAAAGGCACTATGGGGGTAGCAAGAGCCTTTGCCAATATCCGAAAGCCCAGGGGTGACAGGTGCAAGCCGTCCCTAGCGAAGCATCATGGCTTGTCGAGCATGTCATCCCAGGCTGACAGGCATTGGATCCCCTTTGAATGACACCAATACTTAAGCCAATTGTTGAAATTGATCATCTTGTCTTCATATTGTGGCATCATTCTTGATGAGGGTAAGATGCTACTCAAGGTCAGGGTCATACCAGCCTGGGCTACATGCTCAGAGAGCTCCTCTATGTCTCTTTTCATGTAGTCCAGGGAGGTACGTCTCAGGTCATTCACATCAGCATGGACAATGACAGAGTCATATTTGTACTTGCCTTGGAGTGACCTGAGTGCTTGTGTTATGTGGCAGATCCTAGCGCCCGACAGGCAGCTCACCGTGAACTTCTCCTTGTTCAGCCTGGTGAGCGGGACGTCAGTGTGCCTGACGATAGAGTCACCTATTACAAGTGTATCAGGTGTGTTGTTTAGCATTAAGGGCTGTGACTGCTCGGCACACTGGCTTTGTGAGCTATGTGTTGCAAGTGTTTTGTTTTGGGGTAGCGGTTGCTTGGGTGTCTGCTTTGGAGGTCTCTGCTGCTTAGGCAGATTTTTATTTAGAGCCTCCGAGTATGTTTTTGTGTGTTTATGTGTTTGATTTGCTGTCGTGGTAGGTCTATGTGAGACTGGAATTATAATGAGTGTGGTTTCCTTCTCCTCCTGACTGGTTACACCAGTACTGAGTTGAGAGAGCTTAGCCTCCAGTTTGGCTATATGGTTGCATCTCTCACATGTGTTGGAATTTGTTGGGAGGAGGAGAGGGTTGTCTGTGTACATTAGGCAGTTGTAACATTGCCTCAAGATTTCCAGATTCACCAGCTGGACCAGAGAGGAGATTGACAACTGACCTTTGGACATGCTAGAATAGTATTGGGAATTCCTTTATAATTGAAAAAAGGGCCAATGGGGAACAAAGTACTCAAGGGGAGTTTGTGAGGGTGTAGTGCTTTTAATTTTTTAGTGCTGACTTATATAATTGCTTTAGTGAGCAAGTGCCAGGTAACTTAAATGCAATGTGTTACAGGTAACTTAAATGCAAAAATGACAAACAGTAACTTTCTTTCAAGTGAAACAAGGAAATAAGTACAGTAAGCAATGCAGATATCACTAGGGATCCACAGAAGCGCTGAAAAGCCGCGTGTTAGGTAGAATTAGCATTTCAGGGAAATAACAAGCAAACAAACAACAAGCATACAAACAAAGCTAGATTCAGCAGGCCTGGATCTAGTCTATGCTACAGCAAACAAGGTGTACCAATTTCAGTAAGAAGCAGTTCAAATATGCAGGCACTATAAGCCTTTAACCAGAAATTCCCAGCTCAGAAGGGCAGAGTCCAGCCTCTCCTCCCACAAGAGTGCAGACCACGAACCTTCTTAATGTAAAATAACTGGCCTGAAGCCCAAGTGCTTAAACCAGAATTAATACACTTTTAGAATAACAGACACTGAGCCCTCAATCAGCAGTTCCCAACTTAGAAGGATGTAAGCTACCTGTTCTGCCACTACAGTGCAGACCACAAACCTTCTTAACGTAAAACAACTGGTCTGAAGCCCAAGTGCTTAATCTAAAAGGCTTAGAATGAGTTACACCAAGCAGTAATAAATACAATTGAGTACTTTTAAGATGACGCAAAAGCAAAATAAAGTAGGAAGAAACACAAATAGAGTAAAAGCAGATAAAAAAAAAAAATTAAGGGGGTAATTTAATCCTACCAATAGAACAAGGTGGTTTGGGATTACCTGATTTCAAGGGATATTTCAGAGCTATACAGTTAAGGCTCATACACATAATACAGGCAGAAAAACTATAACTAAAAGTCGAAAGGGATGATGATGATGATGATAGTGATGCAGCAGAGGGTGATTCCATTTATAAAGCAGCAGAAAGTATTCTAAGAACTAAGTCAACACGAGAATGGAGACGAGAGATTTTGCTGACAGTGATGGCAACTGCAATTAGGAGTACAGAGAATAGGGAGAAGGAGACTGAAATTTACTGGAGAAAACTGACAAAAGAACCAAGGTATTAGGAGAAAATAACTAGAGAAAGAAAGAGAATACCAGAGTGGGAAGGGGCCAAGAAGAGAGTTGGGTGACATGCTAGACACCATCTTCTCTATCAGGGACTGATAGAGTACAGGAAAAGAGAAAGGGGATAGGGGGAACCCTAAGTGAAAGACTTGCTCTGGTAGAGTCTTAGCAGAATCTAGAACAGAAGCTGCTGTTAAAAAGGAATAACTAGTAGGGCATATAAAATAGTACATGACAACTATACGGATCAATCAGAGAATGTTAGTAAAGTTTGAGGAAAGAGATTGGATAAGCAATTCACAAGGAACAATGGGAACACAAATGCACATCTCCCAAACATGCAATAAAGTCTAGAAGATTTAGGATTTTTGCTTGGAAGTGTTTACGCAGATATTTTTCCACTCCAAGTAGAGTAGACTCTAAAGAATTTTTCCTAAGATGGATGGCAAATGATACAGGTGTGATGGGCAAGAACGAGGAAGCTGGGAACATAACTGGCAGATTTTTAAAAATTCCAGAGTACTCTGTGAGAAATACTGGGTGAGCACATTGGTGTAACAAAGAAAAAGATTCTTTTTTTACGATCCAAGTTTAATTTCAGTGTCTGCCAAAAATCAATTACTAGAAAACAGAAACTGAAGTCTAAGCCACTGTAGTTGATTTAGCAAATATTTTAACAGAAAGAAAAGAATGGGATGTAGGATCTTCTAGAGTAGGTGGAAATTACATAGAAAAAAATGGAAATTGTGGAAGCACATGCACAATAATACTTTGGAGCAGGAGTGAGGTTTAAGGGAAGGCAGGAATTCATCAATTTTTGTAATGCTGAATTGATGATAATTCTATATAAAATATATGTGGTGTATAATGTTTAACTGTGAACATGTTACCATGGTTTGTGTTCTTTTATATAAATTTATGTTTGACTATGTCTTAAGTGATAATTCAGTAAAGGTGTTAAAAAAAAAAAAAAAAAACAAACAGTACACATTGTCTATATGGATTGAGCTACTCAGTTACGTAGCTGTAACAGAACTTAGTTAGCTCTAGCAAATCACATCTTATGTTTTACAAGGACCTGCTACTTAAAGCAAACTATTGATGTCTTACTTTTTCTGGAGATCCAGCCAGGCCAGCTCTGCTTTGGTTTTCTCCTTTAGTGCCTTTTCTCTTAGGCGAAGTAGAGAAGAATGGTGGGCTGCTCGCATCTCTTCTTCCTTCATGTACTGTCTCACCATTTCCATTGTGAATCTGGAAAAGCTATCTTGTCCACTTGAGAATGGCATGGTGAACTCCTGCAAATGTTGGGGTTAAATGATAGGGTGGGAGAAACAAAGAACAGCTTAACGAACAGAAGACAGCAAAAATATTGCAAGATATTGTTGCTTCAAATGCAATGCATTTATTTATACTTTAGGAAATGTGCAATCTCTCACCCGGCACAGGGCTTTTTTTTTTTTCAACAGAGAAACAGATTCCAAACATTACAGATTTACACAACAGCCTGACAGTAGTATACCACTCTTCCTTGGTGTGGGTGTGTGAGTATACATTATGGTTAGCTGAACAGAAGACCCCAAATAAACAACAGTTTTGTACTTACAATAACTTGGTATCTGTGTTATCCTATTTCATTGTTCATCACGACTGGGTCTTGGATCCGATGTCGGATCCAATCTGGCAACTTTACACAGCAGATTCAAGGCACGAGCTCCTCCCATTCCCATAATCTCTTTCCACCTTCAAAAACTCGGACTGAGTTTGTTGACCAAAGGCAGAAACCCACCAGGGCACCAGACTATCTACCTAGACATAGGCAACAATAGTATTAGAACCGCCAGAGTCGGAAGCTCAAGGCTCCAAACTCCAGCCTCTCCAAAACCACCAAAACATGGAAGGGGAAGGAGGGTGGGATGTGATGAATAATGAAATTGGATAACACAGATACCAAGTTATGGTAAGTGCAGATCAGTATATATGTATACCTTTGAGAAGCTTTCCATGAGCTTGCACAAGTGTATAAACACTGAGCATGTGCGAACCTGACTGCCATTTTTTAGTAAGCTCTTGAGATGTAAGCATGCATGTCTGTGTAGTCTGTCAGTTTGTATATATTTTTTACTTTGTACTGCTGCTATCCATCCTGATGCGTTTCTATGCAATAAAGCATATAAACGAACTACCCCACCTGTTTGACTTCAACTGTAAACCAAGACGAGCAACAGTAAGTACATAACTACTGATCCGAGGTTATCCATTTCATTGCACATCATGACTGGGTAAGAATCCATAGCTACAAAAACCCTGGGTGGCGCTATGGAAGGATGTGCCTGAGCACCATGGAACCCAAAGACTCCCTGCCTCTGGAGACCATATCCAGTTTATAATGAACAAAAGTGTGAGGAGTGGACCAAGTGGCCACAGCACTGATCTCATCTAAGGACTTTTTGGCAGTGAAGGCCGAAGAAGTAGCCACTGACTGAAAAGAATGCGCCTTAGGAGGACAAGGCAGCTTCTTCTTATTCATAGAGTAAACCAGGGAAATACAGCTGCAGATCCATTTAGAAATCATTAATTTAGACACCACTTGGCCATGCCTGTTTAAGGAAAATGCCACAAATAACTGGTCAGATTTCCGAAAGGATTTAGTGTGATGTAAATAAAATCTAAGTTGACAATGTACATCCAAGGTATGGAGAAGATATTCACCCTTATTAGCATGAATAGGAAAGAAAACTGGCAACTGGATATCCTGGTTAAGATTCTTTCTGATAGCTACTTTAGGCATAAAGGAGGGGTTAGTTTGCAAAGATATCCAGTCCCTGTGGAAAACAATATATGGTTTAGAAGATACAGCCTGCAAATCAGAAACCCTCTTGGCCGAAGTACTAGCTACCAGAAATGCAGTTTTCCAAGAAAGATATTTGAGATCAAAGAAATGAACCTAGCTCAAAAGGACTTTGGGTGAGAGATTGCAGCATCAATGTCAAATCCCAAGGAGGGACAGGATCCTTGACCGGAGGCATAAGAAGAAAGATGTCCTTCATGAAGGCCTTACACAACATTGAGGAAAAGGTAAGGCCTGCAATGGAATGAAAATTAAAGATGGCTGCCAATTGCAATTTGACAGTAAAAAAGCTGTCCCCTTCCTGAAACAGAGATGTTAAGAAGAGAAAGATATCTGGAATAGGAGCCAAAAAGGATCCAGATTCCATTGTGCTGCCCAAAGGGAAAAACCTTTCCATTTACTATAGCAGACCTTTCAAGGTGAAGGTTTCTGTGAAGCCAGGATAACTTTCCTAATGGGAGAAGCTAGCCTGAACAGTTTTAAGATCACAGGAAGTAAAGAAACCAAGTAGTCAGGCGAAGTGACCAAAGATTGTTGGATGGAGGTTCTGACGGGTAAGAAATGAGATCTGGAACGGGATCCAGTATCCAGGAATGATACCGGAGGTAAGACCTGAGGAAGGGGAACCACACCTGACGAGGCCAGAAGGGGGCAATGAGAATCATGGAACTCCACAGTCTGAATGCTTTCTGAAGCACTTTGGGCATTAAAGGGATGGGGGGATGAGCATAAAGGAGATGCAGGGGCCAATGGTGAACATGAGGGTCCCTCGGGGACTGCCCCTCTTGGGGAAGCAGGCCAAGTACCTGCTGTATTTGTTGTTCAATGGGGATGCAAAAAGACTGCAGCAAGGTGGGCCCCAATGGGCGAAAAAATCCAAGATGCCACTGATGGGTTGAGGGACCACTCGTGAGGAGTCAGTAAGGATCTGCTTAGCCTGTGTGCCAAAATGTTAGACTTCCCAGGAATATGCATTGCAAGGAGAAAGTGACTGGATGAGATCGCCCATTGCCACACTCTCATGGTCTCTCTGCACAAAGGATACAATCGTGCTCCCCCCGTTTGTTTATATACCACACCACTGACATGTTTTCTGTATGAACTGCCACTGTTCCCAGAAAGAGGCAATGCTGAAAGACTTGCAACAAGAAAAGGACCGCCCTCATCTCTAGAACATTCATGTGCAATTTGATCTCCAAAGGTGACCATGTGCCTTGGGTCATCTGGCCTTGAAAATGGCCTCTCCACCACAACAAGGAAGCGTCCGTGGTCACCGTGGCCATAGGTAAAGAAAACGGCCTGCCCTGAAGAAGATCCTCCAACTGAAGCCCCCACAGCAGGTGCCGTTTGCAAACAGGAGTCAACAGAATGGACATGGACATTGGATGAGATAGGATGGACCACTGCACCTCCAACATCTATTGAATCACTCACTCATGTGGTATCTCACTAGAGGCACAAGGAGAATAGCCATAGACATGGACCCCAGTGCTCTCAGAATGAGGTGGGCCTATGGCAAAAGAGCCTCCAAGATGTCCTAAACCAGCTGTCTGATCAATTCCACCCTGTGGGGAGGCAATGCTACAATGTCTGTGACTGCACTGAGATGCGTTCCAATGAACTCCATGTTTTATACTGGAGACAGTTTTGACTTCGCCAAGTTGACGGTAATCCCTAGGTCCTCGAAGGTGTGTAAGAGCTACTGAGTGGCAGAAAGCATATGATGCCTCGTAGGTGCTCTGAGGTGCCAATCGCCCAGGAACAGGAAGACCTGAAGCCTCTGGTGAGCCGCTACGACTGCCAAGCATTTGGTGAACACCCTGGCGGCTGTGGTGAATCCAAACGGCAAAGCTCTGAACTGAAAATGATCGGCTCTGATCCAGAAGTGCAGGTGCATCCTGGAGCACTTGTCCATCTTGATAGGATAGTAGGCATCCTGGAGGTACATAGAGCACATCCACTTGTCCTTCTGCAACACTGGCAGGATGGACTGAACAGTGACCATACGGAATTTCGACTTCCTAACAGATAAGTTTGGTTTGCTGAGGTCCAGAATCGCATGTAGGTCCCCGGTCTTTTTCAGCACCAAAAAGAAGTGAGAATAAGTTTTGGATCCTTTCTCCCTGCAGATATATCCTGGATGACTCTTTTTCCTAGAAGTGACAACACTTCTCTTTGGGGCAGTTCTCTCTGTCTGGGTGGCATGTCAAGGACAGCCTTCTTGGAAATCACTGGCAGTTGGGAAAAGGAAATGTAATAACCCTTGGGTATAACCTTGAGCACCCACAGATCATTTGTTATAGATGGCCAGGCACTTAGGTGCAACGAAAATCGATCCCAAACCATCTCCGGGGCAGAACAGTTGGGCAATGCCTCAGGGACGTTGAAAAGGCTTCTCAGAGAAAGGCTCCCTGGAGCCCTGATTTTGCAGACCCGTCTGCCTCTAGGGCCACGTCTACCACTGAATCCCCTTCCCCTGCCCCTGGAAGAGAAATTCTCTAGAGCATCTTGGAAGGAACCCTGTGATTTACGGAACCAGACGTTCTTACTTCCCCATTGTTTTTTGGAAAAGGACCATTAGGGAGCAGAAAACTTGATCCTGACTGCCGACAGTGTCTTGCCCTCCTGCTCACCACGAGATAAGGTTTCTTTGACAGAAGGTCTAAACAGCAAGGAAACATCGAATGGGGCATTAGTGAAGGATGCCGTAAACAGTTCTGCGAACCTGCACAACCGCATCCAAGCTTGACGCCTGATGACAATGCCTGCACTGGCCACTCAAGCGGTACCCTCTGCTGCACTGGAGATCAACCTCATCAAGGAATTGGAAATAGAAGAAAGAGTGGTGAGTTTGGGAGATACCTTCTTGAAGTCCTCCACTGACATCAAGTCTGAAAGAGACTTGGTGAGTTCGGAGACAAAATCTCTTTGGAGGAATGCACCAAATAATTTAGAGCTCTCAGACCAAAAGTGGCCAAAGCATAAATGCACTTCCCATATCTGTCAATTGCCCGAAACTCATGGTTCAGAGGATGGACATTGGAGCTCTGTTCCACCAGCTCCTCCTTTGTGACAGCAGCCACCACAAATGCATCAAATGGAACCCCTTTGTTCCAATGTGTTCAGACTGCAAGAGGACTAAGAAACTTGTTTGCTTTTTTTAGAAACAGGTTCCAACATTATTAGGTTCCTTCCATGCCTTGGGCATGATGAGATCAACAAGCTCATCCCATGGGGGGGGACCCAGGAAATAGATGGGCCAAATCCAGACAGCCTTCAAAAACATGAACTTCTCTGAGGACAGGGGCTGGGGAGACCAACTGCCTTTCTGCTTTAACAGCTCCAGAATGTCCCCAAAGGAGACATCTTCCAGTGGAGACCTGGGGGATTCGTCCCCTTCATCAAAATGTGTGTCCTCCACAAGGGACTCCATAGGGGTTAGTCCAAGTGCCTTCTCTTGCATAATCTCTTCCAAGGTGGCTCTTCTGTACGGGGCACAGGAGATGACTCGGAAGTGAGAGGAACTCGTGGGGTTCTAGATGCCTGAAGACTATCTGAGGAGGGCTGACCCTGGACAGGATGAATGGAATCAGGCACCTGACATCAATGGTTTTGGGAGGTACCCAAAGGGGGAGGATGCTGCTGCTCCAGACTTGGAGAAGGTCTGCTCTACCACCCGGAAGGCTGAAGGACTCGAGAAAACCCTGTCCCCTGCAGCAGAAGCCACAATGGAAGGGGAAGTGGATCCCACCCTGGTCCTGGGTCTCTCGGACAGTAATGGCCTACAGCTGTAGAAGGCCAATGCCTCCAAGGGAAGGGACCAATCCGAAAAAAAAAACAGACCAGAACCCTTCCCCGGAAACCCAGCACTGACCTCTCAAAGATGGGACCCACTCTGGTCTGAAACCACAGGGACTGAGCTAGTCAGGGACCCTGGAGGAACAGGGAAAACAGACATTCCCTGGTCCCCTGACCCAGGGAAAACAGAGACCTGGGATTCCAAAACCACCAGAATCAGAAGAGGGGAGGTCAGTTTAGGAACCGAGGATCTCCTCAAGCCCAAAGGGCCTGGGATGCTAAAATACTCATCTCTATCTGGGCCCTAAGGAAAATTCTCCTCATCCTGTCCATGTCTGAGGGTAAGATGCTCCTAGAGGACCTAGATGAGGTGGAGGAATGCATGGATTTAGAAGGGGAAGCCCACCAAGACCCCATCACCACTCTTAATGTTCCTGATCTGGGGAATGGCTCTGATGACTTGGATCCAAAGACTTCAGATCCCTAGAAGGTCTAACCGGGGAGCCTATAACCACTAGCTTTGAATCCGACTAACGCGTCAGATATGAGCCCTGGGGATCAGTCTGCCTTAGCTCCTAAACGGCTAAGAGAGCCGAGTGGACAGTGGTAGGATACAAAGGTTTGTAATCCGATGACACTTCACATCCGGAAGATGGATCTTGAGCCTTCAGATCGGACCCTGCCAAGGACTGCTTCGGATCTGAAGGACTGCGATCTGAGAGTCTTGGTCATTTCTGAGAACACAGAGGAGAAGCTCCCAGGGAGAAAGAGATAGCTTTCTTCTTGGACTCTTTATGGCCACTGGGAGAGGGGGAGCTGGAGACAAAGGGAGCTCCTTGGCCCATGCCCTTGAGCAGAAGCTTATGACATCAATTTGCCAATGCTCGAAGACTGAACGTGGTACAAACGGCACATTCAGCCTTAAGGTGGTCAGATCCTAGACAATAACAATACATCTTGTGGGCATCAGAGTTAGGCATCTGACTACCACAAAAAAAAAACAGCATCTCTTAAACCTGGTAGGTTTTCTGGACATGGTCCTACTGGAGTGCACACACACAAACAGCACACAGAGAGAGAAGAAGGCAACTACAAAGCCCTCAAACTACACCAAAGCAACAAACTGGGACTAAACACACACACACACACACACACACACACACACACACACACACACACACACACACACACAGGATAACTACAGTAAGCCCAAAACACTGGTGCTACTGTATCTCTAATACCATGGTAAGCAAAGCACAGATTACCACCTCAGAAGCCTATATGACACAGACTGCAGAGACAGGGATTACAGTCTTTCCTGGTAACCAAGGTTTTTAAAGACCAGAGATCTTTCAAATTGGGAAACTCTGGGACTTTTCAAGTTTATGTCGAGTGATGTATATAACAAAGGGAACACTGTACTCTACTAAAGGTCAGATCAGTGCAAAGTGCAATGGAATGATACCATCTTTGGATGTAGACATATTACATTTGAGTATTACTTGTGCTAGGTAGAAGGATTTCCTGACTGCTGCTGACACATGATGATCAGTGGCGGGAACTATCAATTCAAGTGCCCAAGTCCCAGGCTATTTTTTTGTTTAATAAAGATGTCTTACCTAAAACTCTATGATGTGGGTAATTTCTGTTTTCTGAAACAGATACTACACGTTTTACATTTCAGTTTTAGCCCATTACCCATTCACCAGGTACTAACTAATGCATGCTCTTCCTGTAGGGTCCAGGGAAGGAGGAGTCCTGAAAATTATACCTGCTCTTCTGACTGAAATTCATTACAAGAAAGAGAGGGGGCTCTCTCTTTTTCTGTCAGAAAAGGAGTTAGTAAAGTTAAAGACAGAATCAGGAGCTGTGGATCGAGGAATCTACTAAGACATTCACCCCCCCCCCCCCCCCCCCCTGGGAGTTGAATGATCATGAAGGCAATTCCACAGTCTAACGCCCACTGGTTGAATTACATTCTCTCTCTACATAGGTGGTATGAATGAATGTTACCCTATTTATGTACCAAACCATGGTCTGTGTGTCTGACCAAAGAAAAAAGGTGCCCAGAAATCAGGTCTACTTTCAGTTTACAGGGTAAGCACTACTTCTCACAGTCACAGCAAGTGTATTAGATAGAGCCCCAATGCTCTCAGCTTAACATTTATGTGAAGTTCCCCATCTTGACAGCCAAAGATGCCATACAGCAGTAAAAATAAATAAATCCTCCTCTGGTTTCCAACGTTCTAACTTCTTGGACATTAACCTGAAGGCAGAAATACTGGCAATGACAAATATCCAGCTCTGCTTCAGCAAAATGAATCTTCTGTGCTGGGATCACTGAGGAATACACCTAATCTATGGCTACCCCAAATAATGATCTAAAAAAAGGTTGCTACTATAAGTCACTTGTTGAGCGCTACCAAAAGCCAGGTGTGCAAGTAATAGAAAACATCCCTCCTTTGCAAGGCACTGGCAACCCTGACCAAGGGCATTGTAAAATACTGTGGATGCAGACAAGAGATCAAATGGCAACTCTCTGTATTAGAGAAAGTGTTAGACCTAAGAAAATGGGAAATCTCCTGGGAGTTTTGACAATGATGTATCAAAAGGTATCCATCACACCATAACAGCATCCTACAGACCCCCTGTAGAAGAAGGAGAACAATCTTCTTGGAGTCTGGTGAAATTAAACAAAATGTATGAGATATGCTTGATCAAGTCCTGAGATTTAGAATAGGATGGCACACCCAATTCCTATGGAAAAAGTAAAAGCCGGAATTGGGGATACAGTCCTTTTCCTTTTTGTGAAAGTAGTAGTAGTGTCAAGCTCTTTGTTATACAATACTGGTCTAACACTAGCCACTTCAAGATGAAGAACCCAGGAGCTGCAAAACATAGGTGACAGACTACTTCAAGAATACACATCTATGATAATGACTTCCCACACTGGAGTAACCTCTGAGAATATGATTGTTAAGCATACAGTTCTGAGAGGGAGTCGAGACTGCTGAAGTTTGTCTCACAGCATATACCTTCCTGCAATCCTGATAGGGTGCTGGGGTAAATCTGCCTGATGTGTGACAAGTTTCTTCTGTATGAGACAGAACTTCTTAAGTCATATGGAAGGCTTAAATATGCAGGATGAAGCCAAGGACAGGGGTAAAAATAAAGCTAGACCAGTTATGTAAAATTTTAACAGAACTGAAGATATTCTTCTCTTCATTGTTGTAGTACTCATAACATTAGGGATCCCCTGCCTAAGGAAGCCTGACGTCTAGCCAGTATACCAAAGTCTTAGGTTGCTTTAAAGTACGCCGTGCATCACACATGCTCCTCATGTAGCGTAGGACATAAAGGTGACATCCAAATGTACCATCCTCAAAACTGAAAGCCCCAGTAGGACTGTCAGACCAAGGAAAACTAAGAGGTAATCAGTATAACCAGAAAAGAAACAGACCTGGGGAGGAGGGAGGGAGGGAGTGAATACTGCAACAATGAAGAGAAGGACGTCTACCATTATGGTAAGATTTTACACAAACGTACTATGTCCTTCCATTTCACTGTTGCAGCAGTCATAACATTAGGGAGAGTGCCAAAGCTCAGGAAGAAACTTGTAAGGAGGCAGGACTAGCAAAGCTTTCTAGGAAGCCATAAAGGATAGCCCTAGCAAAACCAGCTCTAGTTCTGGAAATTCCATCCAACTTGTAGTGCTTGGTAAAAGTATGCACAGAAGCCCAGGTAGCTGCCTCAAGAATAGAGTTAGTATCCAAATCCTTAAAAAAAAGCACCAGAAGAAGTCACAGCTCTAGCAGAATGAGCCCTAACAGAATAAGGAAGGCTCTTACCATGAAAAGAATAAAAAAAGAAATAGCTTTTGAAACCCAAGAAGAAATAGTCTGTTTGCATACAGCTAACCCCAAGGACCTGGGATGAAAGAAACAGAGCTAATCAGATTTCCTAATAGTCTTAGTCTTATCCTAATAAAATCTGAGTTGTCTATGCACAGACAATGTGTGCAGCACCTTCTTAGTAGCAGATTGTGGAGAAGGAAAAAAAAGTGGGCAAATGAACAGACTGATTAAGGGACAACTCATTCACCACCTTGGGCATAAAAGGATTAGTATGCAAGGACACCCTGTCCTTATGACACACCAAAAAAGGAGAACAAGCTATAATGGCTTGAAGCTCAGCCCTTATGTCTGCCAGACCTGTCTAACAAAAGAACAACAATGTTGAAAGGATGTTGAAGCTGCAGGCTCAAAAGGAGCTAATGCCAATCTCTCCAAAACAAAATTAAGACCCCAGGGAGGAAGAACAGGCTTCCTGGGAGGCCTAATATGAAGGATGTCTTTAAGGAATTGTTTCACTTCAAACCTAGAAGCTAAAGGAGGAGATAAAAGCAGACAAGCAAAGAGAGTGGGCCTTAACAGAAGAATAAGTCAACCCAGCATTGAGCAACTCACAAAGATGAGAGAGCAAAACGAATATCCAGAGAAGTTGGATCCAGGTTATAAGAAAGACACCAAACAGAAAACCTCTTCCACTTGGTTAAGTAGGATTTCCTAATATTGGGTTTCCTGGCCTGCTGCAGGACCCTAAGCAGGTCCTCAGACAAAAGGTGTTTAAGTGGTATCAAAATATACAGAGTCAGCTGAAGACTGAACAGGTGGAGATGGACGAGAGAGCCCTTGTCTTGTGTAAGTCCACTCATGTGAGGTAACTTGTGATGATTGCCCTTGGCTAAATGCAGAAGAGGGAAGCAATGCTGTCTCGGGCAAAAGGCAGTCACCAACAAAATTTTGGAGGCATCCTGTTGAACTTTGAACAGGACTTTTGGAATGAGGGGAAGGGGAGGAAAAGCATTAAGAAACATCCCCTTCCAAGAAAAAGAGAGGGCATCCACCTTCCACACCAGAGGACCTGGGATTCTGGCACAAAATAAAGGAAGTTGCCTGTTCAGAGAGGAGGCAGACTGATCTATTTGAGGATTTGAGGAGTACCCCACTGATGGACAATGTCCAGAAAACATATCCCTGTGAAGCATCCTTTCATGGGACTGAGTTAAGGACCTGCTCAGTGTTTCTGCCACAATGCTTTGACCTGAGGGAATGTAAACTGCCTGAAGAGTCATTTGATACTGGATAGCAAGATCTGATAACAGTAGTGCCAACCTGCAAAGAAGATAAGATCTTGTTCCCCCCTGTTTGTTTACATTCCACATCACTATGGTGTTGTCTGTAAACACCTTGACGGGTTCCGGGGGGAAAAAAGGATGAAAAGCCTGAAGAGGTAACAGAAGGGCTCTCATCTCCGACAGTGATGTGCTCCTTCTGGTAAAGAGGAGACCAGCCACCTTTAGAGAGCCAAAAGCTGCTCCCCATCTCACATCTGAAGCATCTGTGAACAGCTCCTGAGAAGGAAGAGGGGGATGAAAAGGGAGCCCTGGATTTAAGGACAACTGCTGGATTCTCCACTGGAGTTTCTTCTTGAGACATGGTAGAAAAGGAACTACAAATTCTAGAGGATGAGTATGCTGAAGTCAAACTTGACTTCAGGAAAGTACAGTTGTGTACCTACCATAAATGTAGATGTTTGAGTGTATTCACTGTTGCAGTCATTACACTTGGGTTATTCTGCCGGCAGGCTACCCACAGTCGGCCTGAATTCCAAAGTCCTGGTCCAGCGTCGGTTGCTGTCACCTCTTCCCTGACCTCAGTGCGCCAGGGGTATAAAATATGCAGCCGACGCCATTTTCCTCTTTTTCTTGCCCCAGATGTCAGGTGCCCCCAAAAGGGTAGGCTAAAAAACATTGCTTATAAAAGCATGCACTAAAATAAACAATACCTTCATCTACAAGCAAATATACCACATAGGTCGTAAAGGATGGAGAAGTAAAGATAAGTCCCAGCAAATAAAGGGGGATGGTGGGTGGGTAACCTGGACTGCAACAGTGAATACACTTGAACATCTACATTTATGGTAGGTGCACAACTGTACTATGTTCATCGTGTTTCACTGTAGCAGTCATTACACTTGGGTTGAATCCCAAAGCTGAGGTTGGGCGGCTGGGTCTAAACAGAATTAGGAGTGGCTATAAGGCCCTGCAGAACTGCAGTGGCAAAGCCTGCTCTGGATTTAGAGTAAAGAGGTAAGTGGTAGTGCTTAGTAAAAGTGTGCACTGAAGTCCAAGTTGCAGCCTCCAAAATATCCTTGGTTGGTACTCCTCTGAGGAAGGCGGCTGAGGTGGCTGCTGCCCTGGTAGAATGTGGTCTAATGCCCTTAGGCAAGGACTTGCCATGCTGTGAATAGCAGAAATGAATGCAGTGTCCTATCCATTTTGAAATAGTCTGCTTTGAAATAGCCTTTCCTTGTGACCCTGCAGCATATGCCACTAAGTTGCTCAGTCTTTCTGAAAGCTTTAGTTTTGTCCAAGTAGAAGCGTAGCTGTCTGTGTATGTCCAAAGAATGCAGAAGTCCCCTTTATTCTGTTGGTTTGGGTAAAAAGTAGGCAAATGAATGGCTTGGTTAAGAGCCACACTGGACACTACCTTAGGCATAAATGTTGGGTTTGTCCTTAGAGAAACCCTGTCCGGATGGAAGATAAAAGGTTCCACAGCCATTAATGCCTGTAAGTCTGAGACTCTTCTTGCTGAAGTTATTGCTAAGAGCAGAGCTGTTTTCCATGATAAGAATTTTATCTCAGCTGTATTGGCTGGCTCAAAAGGAGGCAGTGCGAGTTTTTCCAAGACAAAATTGAGGTCCCATGCAGATACTGGTGCTCTCCTTGGAGGTCTTATGTTTTTGGCCCCCTTGAGGAACTGCCTAAGCAATGGATATGAAAAAATAGGTGGGTCTGTATTGTAATGAGCTGAAATGGCACAGGCATGGATCTTAATTGATGAGAAGGATAGGCCTTTGTCCAGCATCTCAGTTAGATATTGTAAAATCTGAGGAATATTTGGAACAACCGTGTCAATTCCTTGTGCCTGGTTCCAAGCACAGAATCTCTTCCATTTTTCTGCATAAGATTTTCTGGTGCTGGGCCTCCTGGCCTCCAAAATAACATCCACAACCGCTTTAGAGAGAGGTGTATTCTGAATGGTTACACTATCCGCTATGCAGCTAGATTTAGGGTTCTGAGTTGGCTGTGCAGGATCTGATTGTTTTGTTGGGTCAGTAAATGAGGAATTTGAGGCAATGTCCAGGCTGGGCCTTGGGACAAGCTCCTTAGGATTGGGTACCAGTGTTGGCGTGGCCAATCTGGGGCAATTAGTATAATTTGTGGCTTCTCTTGCCTGACCTTTAGGAGTACCTTGGGGAGGACAGGCAGTGGAGGAAAGGCATATACTGTAAGGTTGTTCCAGCTGAATGACAAGGCATCCACTTTCCATGCTTGTTTGTGATAAGTCCTTGTGCAGAATCTCTGAGGTTGGCAGTTGTGAGGGGAGGCAAAAAGATCTATGTCTGGGCATCCCCATTTCCTTGTTATCATGCTGAAGATTTGTGGATTTAGTTTCCACTCGTGAGGATCCATGAGGTTTCTGCTTAGTTCGTCTGCCAGAGCATTTGTTTTTCCTGGCAGGAATTGTGCTTGCAGGTGTACTTGGTAGGTCAATGCTGTGTTCCACAAAATCATGACTTGCCTGTAGAGGGGGTAGGAATGTGTGCCCCCCTGCTTGTTTATGTACCACATAACTGTGGTGTTGTCCATCTTTATCAGCAGCTGTCCTGGATGAAGTAGGTCCTTGAAGGCTGTCAGGGCATTTTGTACAGCTAGCATCTCTTTTTGATTGATGTGAAGATGCCTTTGGCTTGGGGGCCATGTGCTCTGAAAACATTTTCCTGCCATGTGGGCCCCCCAGGCATAATCTGATGCATCTGTTGTTACTGTTTGCCTGGCTGCAGGTAAAGTGAATGGCTGTCCCTTGTTGAGGTGACAGGCCTGTGCCCGCCATCAAAACTCCTGTTGCAGGCAGGGAAGGAGTGAAATTAATGATTCCAGGCTGTGGCAATGTTGAGTCCAAACACTTTTTAGATACCACTGTAGTTTCCTCATATGCCATCTTGCATATGGAATTAGCAGAATGCAGGAGGCCATGTAGCCCAGAGCCTGCAAAATTTTTCTTGCAGATAACTGGGTCTTTGTTGCCATGCTTTCGAAGTAAGAAGTCAGTTGCCTTTGTTTGTCTGGCATGAGATAAGCCATCTGGGCAGTTGTATTTAAGCTTGCACCCAGGAATATTATCTCTTGAGAGGGTACTAGTTTTCAATTTATTTTTGTTTACTGTATACCCTAGGCAAATTAGTAATCTTTTTACAAATGCCAGATGCTTTAGTAGAATGTCTTTGGTCTCTGCTTGAATAAAGCAGTCGTCCAAGTAGGGATATATTTGAATTCCTCTTTGTCTGCAAAATGCAATTACTGGTGCCAGGCATTTTGTGAAGACCCTGGGCGCAGTAGATAAGCCAAAGGGCAGTGCAGAGAATTGGTAGTGCATTGAGCCAGCTATGAATCTGAGGTATCTTCTGCAAGACTGTCTGATTGGGACATGCAGGTATGCCTTTGAGGTCCAAAGTTACAAGCCAAGCCTTATTGCCCAGCATGGGCAGAAGCTGCTGCAGAGTCAACATTTTGAATTTCAGAACGCCCAGAAAAGTATTCAGAATAGACAGGTCCAGAATTGGTCTCCATGCTTTGTCCTTTCTTGGTACTAAGAAAAGTCTTGAGTAAAATCCTTGTCCCCGCTCTTGTTGTGGCACTGGCTGAATAGCCCTCATGTCCATGAGAGATGAAACTTGTTTTTGTGCCTCTGCCCACTGATTGTGTGGCAGGTCTGGCATACCTTTTGCCTTTGGAAGGGTGTGAAAGTGGAACCTGTAGCCCTGAGAGACTATATTTAGGACCCATTTGTCCTGGGTGATAGTGTGCCAATTTTGTGAAAAAAGTGCTAGCTTTCCCCCTAAGGGTGCTGCCAAAAGATAAATGGTTGGCATTGGCAGAGGGAAGTCATTGGGACTGTTTCCTATATGGCTGTGATTTGTCTTCTCTGCTTTTGGAAGTAGAAGCACCCCATTGTTTGGGCCTGTATGAGCCCTGGGGCTGTTGTCTGCCTCTAGGGTGTCTGTATCTGCCTCTTTGTGGCCTGTCTGACAAGGGAAAGGACCAATTCTTAGAAGGCCAGTTCCTGCTAAATCTGGGTGGCTGTACCTGTAAGAAATCCTTCACTGTCTGCATAAATTTAGCTTTATCCTCCATTTTCTTCAACACCTCTTCTGCCTTAACACCAAACAAAGTATCATGCTGTAATGAGCATCCAATAATTTTGCTTTAACATGATCAGGCAGAGTCTGTTCCTTTAACCAAGCATGCCTTCTAATAACAGAACCTGTTACAGTGGCCCTGCAAGAGGCCTCCAGTGAATTATAACCACATTGCAAAGTATGTTTTCCCACTTGGTTTAGCTGCATGCAATAAATCCTGTAATTCCTTGTTCTCAGAACATTCAGAATTTGTCAACATTTTCTGTTTTAACAGAGACATTAAGTATTGCTGATATTTAAGCATATGAAACTGACAATTTAAAGCCCTTACAGCCAAGGTAGCAGAAGTGTAATCTTTTTCCCCCATCTGTCCAGTGCCCTTGAATCTCTATCGGAGGGGACAGGGTTTTTTGCAGTATCAGCCTTGACCCCTTTGGGACTCTGAGAAATAGTTTCTGGGTCAGCAGCAGGGTTTTTATATAGAAATTTATGAGAATCTGGAACCCTGTAGTATCTGTCTGGCTTAACAGGTGCAGGAGGTAAAGAGTCGGGAGACAGGCCGGACTCTGAAATACGTCATCTACAATGTCTAGAACAGGTGGAATAGCAAGAGGTCTGTGTTGAGGTAGTAGAAGAAAGTCGCTGAGCCTTTTCTTAGAATTTGAATAATCTTGGCTCTCCCAGTGGAAATGCTCCCTCATGGTATGCAGGGTTTCCCCAAATGAGTAATCCTCAGGAGGAGAAGCTGAAGGAATAGATTCTTCAGCATCAGAATCCTCATACGGAGGAATAGAGTATCCCTGTTCTGAAGAGGAGTCAGAGGAAATGGAAACCTGATCAGGGGAATCATATTCAGTATCTTGCCTAGGCCTCTTATCAGGAGGGGGATGGGAACCCCTGATCAAAGTAATTAGGTCTTCGGCCATTTTGAGCATTTGTTTATTAGGCATGGAAGTCTGTCCTGGAGAATGCTGTACTTGTTTCCTTGTCTTTAAAACTGTTTTAGTCTTTGTCTTGGATGCTGAAGTTGGCTTGATATAAA
Organism: Protopterus annectens; assembly: GCF_019279795.1. Classification (NCBI taxonomy): domain Eukaryota; kingdom Metazoa; phylum Chordata; order Ceratodontiformes; family Protopteridae; genus Protopterus; species Protopterus annectens. Next base: position 980,041,978 of record NC_056744.1, read on the forward strand.
GCTGTGTAGGTCTGAAAACACCCTCAGAAGCCGATGTCTGCTCAGCGGCTCCGGACCCATCTGAGGGATTAGTTTCTGAAGACCCAATACCTTGAGTATCCAGAGGCCTAGTTGTCTCCACGTAGGAGTCGGAGGCGGCCTGTGTCTCTGAGGTAGCGGGTGTCAGGGGCTGCGAAAGCGCCTCACTGAGAACTGGCAAACCGGTGACTGGCATAGAAGAGGCTTTGTCGTCTGTTTTGGACCTCGGATGCCTGTCCTTTTCTTTTTCCCTGCACTTTTTATGAATTCCGGTCGTCGCTTGTTCTGACGGCATTATATAGTTAAACCTTCGGTCAAAGTAATGAAAAGCAAAATCGTACCGACGCTTAATAGCACGTTGGGTAAATCTAGCACAAAACTGACAACTAGCAATGTCGTGATCAGGGCCTAGGCAAGGAATACAGTAAGAATGAAAATCCTTATGAGGTATTTGCTTCCCACAAGAAATACAATTGTTAACTTTTTCTGACATCGGTCTGGAGCAAGAAAAAAAAGTTTCCCCAATGGGGTACTTAGCTTTATAGAAGACTTCGGATCTGAAATTTAATTTCGAAAATCTCAGGAGTCGGCCGACCGGCACTTGCGAACTGCTTTTGCTTCGGGCACCGCGCGGCAAGAAAGACTGAAGAAAATTGTATTGGCTGCATCTTTTATACCCCTGGCGCACTGAGGTCAGGGAAGAGGCAACAGCAGCTGACGCCGGACCAGGACTTTGGAATTCAGGCCGACTGCGGGTAGCCTGCCGGCAGGATAACCCAAGTTTAATGCCTGCAACAGTGAAACACGATGAACATCCACTGAAACTTCCTCATGTAAAGTTTGGTCACAGGGAACATAGTGATGCTAGATGCCATGAAACCCAGAGCTCTCAGAAACTATATGGTTGTAATGGAAGCCTGAGGAAGAAGAGTTTGAAAGAAGATGATGATGAGGGTCAAGGCCTTAGGAAGAGGCAGGGATGCCAGCAAAGACACCATCTGAATCCTTCAACCCGGAAAAGCATAGTCCTGAGAATGAGTCAGAGAAGAGTTGTTGAAGAAGAGAAATGGCAAAATGGAGTTTTTGCAACAGGAACTCTGGAGAGGATGCCTGAAACAGCAGGTTGTCCAAGTAGGGAAATACTTAGATCCTCTGAAGCCTGCAAAAAGCTATCACAGGAGTGAGGCATTTGATGAATACCACTGAGGCAGTAGAAAGCCTAAAGGGCAAAACAGAGAACTGAAAATGTCAGGAAGCAATAGAGAAATGCAAAATCTTCCTGAAAAGGGGATGGACTGGAATATGGACATAAGCACCCTTGAGATCTAGAGAAACCATATAAGCCTGAGGAAGCAAAACAGAGAAGAAAGTCTGAAGGGACAACATTCGAAAAGTGGGCACCTTCAGAAAAGTCTTTAGATAGAAGTAGTTTGAATTGTTCACCAAATACCCTCCTTTCTGGTTACCAGAAACCGCCTGGAGTAAACCCCCCACCCCCTCTGGGATACAGGCACCTCATGAATAGTACCCCGCGTCAAAACGTCCCGAAGCACCTCTGGGAAAAAGGAGAGTTGTTCCCCAGGAGGTTGAGGAATACCCATAAAAGGGGGAAGGGATTTCCACACCATGAATTACCCCTGGTGAATAATGGAAGAACCCAGGAATCCTAAGTAATCTGTAGTCAAATGGGAAGAGAGAGAGACAGTGGCAAGGAGAAAGAGGAAAGTGGCTGGGAAGAATAAGATAGTCAGACAACACTTGGTTATCTGGAAAGGAAGACTTCTGGGGCCCTGAAGTCTGAGTAGACTTGGGTGGAGGAGCCCGCTTGTCACCCCTTTTTGCCCTTAGGAGGAGAGTGAGATTGCCTGTTAACAAAAGCTGGTTTACTGGGGTAGTTTCTCTGAAATTTAGGAAAAGGAGAAACAATCATGTTTGAGATCTTATAAAGCCTTCCCCTTATAATGAAGGGACTTAAACAAATCAGCAGCAGCTTCACCAAACAAGTGTTTATCATCAAGAGGGGCATCCATCAACTGAGCCTTGATAACATCAGGCAAAGGTTAAAGCTGAAGCCAAGAATACCGCCTCATCACTGACCCAAAAGCAGCAGCCCTAGAAGAAGTGTCTCTTGCATCACAACTACATTTGACGGAATGACAAGCCAGCCATGAGGAAGTCCCTAACAGGGAAATAGCAGAAGTTTTACCCTCAGAGTCTGGAAGATCAGATACAACCTGACAAACTTGAGATAGGACAGCCAACACATATCTGGACATATGGATCTGCTAATTAAGAGCCCTAAAAGCCAAGGTAGCCTAGGTGTAAACCTTCTTACCTAGCTTTTCCATGCTTCTGCACTCTTTATCAGAGGGCAGTAACTTGGGCAAAGGAAGCAAGTGAGAAGGCTTGTTAGAGGTCACAGACACCACTGAGGGTTCAACAGCAGAAAACGTGTACAAAAGTTTACAGTCCTCAGACATCCTGTAAAACCTATCAGATTTCTTTGGTGTAGGGGGCTGAGAATCAGGAGCTTTAGAGGCATTGGAAAACGCAGCCAAAACAGGAAGAACAGCAGAAGGGTTAGGAGATTCCATCTGCAGTAACTCATAGTACCTCTTATGGATCTCAGAGACCTGAGCACAATCCCATTTATAAAATTCCATTATCCTGGAGACTGTGTCCACAAACAAAATCTCTTCAAAGGGAGTATCAGGACTAGTAGATTCCACTTCCTCTGACCCACAGTCCAAAGGAGAAGAAATTTAAGAAGAGTAAGCAAGGGATTCCTCATCAGAATCCACCTCCTGCTCAGATGAATCCTGTTCCCTGGGTCTTTTAAAGGGGGCAGAGGACAAGGGAGAGCTGGAACAGAAACACCCTGAGGAGGTTTCAACGCCATCAAAGCACTAAACAAACCCTAAGTGAATGCCTGCCATTTACACTGTGGATCCTTAGGGGCAGGAGAAACGTTTAGTTTTTTGTTTTTTCTTTAAGGTGATGTTTGCCTAAAAAAAGACTTGCAAGACTCTGACACAGGACAGCATTTAATAACAGTAGTAAGGACTAAAATCTGAGGAACACTCCTAGGGTCCTCGGAAATAATCAACTATAGTTCCCCCTGCACATCTGAAATGGATGTCTGCAAAGCCTTCCCGGACATGCTTAAAGCTTGATCCCCACCGGCCTCCAACCCGGTCTCGGCAGAGGAATCCTACAACAATGCCAGGTGAACCTCCATGCATTCACTCACCTCAGGAGAAATGTCCAGTGGAGGCTGAATAGAGGAAGGTTCCAACCTAGGTTTCCTGGCCGCCTTCTTCTCTGACGGCTGTCTCTTGGGGTGGGAAGTTCCCTCCATAGTATCTATCATGAGAAAAATTCTCCAGATACAGCGCCAAAGAAGAAAGTCTACTACGCAAAGTTTTTGGTACAAAAGCCCAACAGATGGAACAGGGCATAAGGTCATGTGAGGTGCCAAGGCAAAACAGACACTTTTTGTGGTGGTCTTTATGGGGAATCTGTCTCTCACACTGGCATTTACCCTTCTTGGATGACATGAAACCTCACAAGCAACAAAAAGACGACCAAAAAAAGAACCCCAATAGGGCACATATCTGCAATGGCTCAGTGAAACCAGCAACGGAACACAGGTGTTCAGCCCCATGATCAAGAGATGGCATTCAGATTGGCAGCAAAGAAGTTCTGAGGATAGTACATCCGGACATCACCTTTATGCCCTATGCTATGTGAGGAGCATAAATGTGACATACAGTGCACCTTAAAGCAACCTACGGCTTTGGTATACTGGCCGGACATTGGGCTGCCCTAGGCAGGGGATCCCTAATGTTATGAATGCTGCAATAGTGAAATGGAAGGACACACTGTTACAGTGATCAATACCAGCATCACTCTTTTGCAGTTCTTTGATGAGGCTGTCAAAAAGGGATTTCCTCTGGATCAAATAACTTGTATTATCTTAACACCAAAGAAAAACAGATAAAGAACAAAAACCAAAACTTAGATAAACAAAAAAATGAAGCGAAAAACGTCACCAAGCACCAGTTTATTCCAAATGTTGAGCGCTTTCGTAAGAACAATATAAAACTTCTTCAGAACACAGCTTAAAATCACAATTGAGCTTAAATACAGTAATTAAGTCACATGACTAAAAATGCCACCCCTCAATTAATCCTTAAAACAATACATACATCTAATATAAAGTTAAACACACACAAGTACCTACACACACAAAAACCTTGCCTGTTTTTGAAATTTAGCATCAAGATTCCTACTTACAAATACCCCCATATGTACAAGCCCTTCGGAAAACACAAATTCAGCTTGTAATTTAAAAATACTATTTATAGTAATGGATTCATTTAAACCAGGGGGTACAGATGCATTACTCCTTAGCTGCCAAATCAGTTCTTTATATTCAAGTAAAATTAATTCAATTAATTAATGTCTCTACCTTACTAACTGAATTGCGTTTTTTTACTCGCAATATAGCTTTGGCTCTGTTTTTTAGACAATCCAACCACAATAGTGATGTTTTGAATCAGGGAGTGGGCGTGTTTGAATGTTATAGAAAGAAAAGTACTTTTTCACCTGTTTTACATCCCTACATTGAGTGTTTTCTTAAAGTTTGCGAAAGTGATTTATATAAACATTATGATAGCCTTGATAAAGGCGTAAAGATGTTATTTCATAATGTTTCCAAGGAAGAAAGATTAGCTATGAATGCCCTTTCTAATGATAGAGAAGTAACAATTAGACCTGCAGACAAGGGAGGGGGGATTGTTATTCTTAATACAACAGATTATGTTAAATATATGGTCACACTTCTGAATGATGATCTTACTTATAAGGAAATAGATAGGAAGATAGTAGACAAGCTAATATATGAAGTACATCATGACCTCTACGATATGATGGTAACTAGGCAGATCAGTTATGAATTTTATTTGTTTTTGTTGATTGAACATCCGCCTATACCAAGTATCAAAGGGCTCCCTAAAATGCATAAGGGTTTAACACCTCCACCCCTACGTCCTATTGTTGCAGGACACCAGTGGGTTACAGAGAACATGTCAATATTTGTTGAAAAAAAGTTAAAACCTATAGTAAATAAAATTAGCACTATCCTAAAAGACTCATATCAATTGATTGATCACCTTAATAACATACAGGACAAGATCTTAGAGAAACACCTACTTGTCACATTAGATGTCAAGAGTCTTTTTACGGTGATACCCAATGCATATGGTCTAGAGGCCATAAGGCATCTATTGAATGTCTTTGGCCTCTATAATAATAGTGAGCAAATCTTATTGAATGCTTTACTAGAAACAGTACTTACAAAGAATGTTATGATGTTCAACAGTTCTTACTATTTACAACAGTGGGGGGTGGCCATGGGCACCCCCTGCGCCAATTCATATGCCAACCTGGTGGTATATGAATGGGAGACTACATGCCTGTTTCCACACATGGCATATAAAAAAGTAATAGCGTATTTCAAGTTTGTGGATGACATACTGTTGATTTGGGATGGAACCCCTGAGGAGCTTGAAGTTTTCATTACAGATCTAGAAAATACTACGGATTTCCTTAGATTCTCTATAGAATATTCCTACTCAAATGTTAACTTTCTAGACCTGAACATCAAGAAACAAAAGGCAGGCAGGATAATTACATCCCTTCACAGAAAAGAGTGTTGGAAGAATACACTATTGGTACACAACAGTATGCACCCCAGATTTATCTTTTCGAACATAATTAAAGGACAGTTCAGTAGGATAAATAGGATTTGCCAAGATAAAGATGAACGCACTACTGAATTTGACAAACTTGAATCCCTTCTTTTAGATAGAGGGTATAATCAGGTTGATGTAGCTTATGTAAAAGAAAGATTTGTCAATGATGATCAGTATAAACCCAGGACTAAGCATCAATATAATAATGGCAATGGACAGCTTGAATCACAAGAACATAAACAAGTAAGATGCATTATCAGTTACACCAGTGATAACAAGTATATTACTGATATAATCAGTAAAAATTGGTCTATCTTGACCGCTAGTGATGAAATAAAGAGCTTAATAGGATGCAGAGCATCATTTACTTATAAAAATATGTTAAATTTGAAAAGAATTATGTGCAATGATAGGTTCAATGACACTATTATCAATAACACCACTAGGGGCACCATTCCATGTGGAGGATGTACATCCTGCAAATGGGTAACTACTGACACAAAATTTTCAAATCCTGAATTAACAATGGAGGTTGTTATCAATTGTTCAGCTAGTTGCAATGATACAAATGTTGTTTATTTAGCAACTTGTGTGTCATGCCCTGCCTTTTATGTGGGCATGACAACAAGGAGGCTCAGGGACAGAATACAAGAGCATTTGTATGCAATAAAGAAGAAGGACCAAAAGAATGCACTATTCAAACATGTCTCAGAATATCCAGACCATACTTTCGTCTTCAGAGTATTACAAAGAAGAACGCCTAATATAAGAAAAGGTGACAATTTCAATGAATTGGAGAGTTTGGAGTTGGACTGGATATTCAGAATTAGAGCACATAAATACCCTGGCCTCAATAGCTATGTCAGTATCAGATCACATTTAAAGAAAAGAAAATATCACTGACATGTGATCCCTAGTATATACCTACTATTAATTCTGAAGCCCTTAGTTAGATAATGAGTTAATATCAAGATACCTATTTACACACAGTAACCTTTTGCTCATATTCTTTAATTAAGCCCTTTGTACTTATTTTATATAGAACTAGATGTTTGATACAACAAGTGTTAAGTGATACATAACTTATTTAATTATATATACTACCTTCATGATATCGTGAAATTATAAACATTCTTGAAAAGTTTGTCCAATATAGTTTCTATGTATAGGCTTTTTCCCCTACACCACCCACTACAGGTCCTTTTAATAATTGTATCTCATATTTTTAAACATGTTCCATACAAATATGGGAGATTATTTAGGGTTTTAGAGTTTAGAGTTTATGTCTCAGTATTTTTTGTATACAATTCTAAATAATTTCATTTGATGAGTTCTGAATGTATACATTCTGTATATTATGAAGTATCCTTTGATAGAAATGACTATTTGAAATTACATGATGCATGAATCAGTTTTGTTTTTATACTTTATAAAATACAGGTTTTCCTATTATATTGCTTGTTCTTAGAAGTGTTGTTTTTAGAAGTGTTGTTTATTTTATGTTTTTTATATATATATTTTTTATATATATTATATACATATTATATTTTATAGTTCTGTCAAAATATATAAGAATGATTTTTTCTAATTTAAATATACATATTACATCATATTTTATATGCTTTATATTCTATACATTTTTATATTTATTTATATACTATGTGCATATATATATCTATACATCCACCTGATATGCATTTGCATTTTTTGGTTAGTATCCACCTATAAATATATATACATATATATTTCATATTTATAGATTAGTACTTTTTATATGCAGTAGAATATTAGTGTATTCAAGAGCGCTATATAAATATCAAGTAAAAGATGGTTTGTTTGTAGTTCACGTTATGATTCCAGTCTCCGTCATTGAGACTATTTCATTAAGTAGAATACATGGAATAACATAGTGTGTGCTTTATATAGTCGCTATGTGTAATTTCATTTTAGAAAGTAGCTTTCATAATATTTGTTGAGTGAATACAATTATTGAGATTTTCTCTTAGATCTTCTCTTAGAAAAATAATATCATGCAATGATTTTTGTTTTAATGCAATGGTTGTTAGTCAATATGTATGCCTAAACATATATTTCTTTTGACTTATGCGAATGCGTTGTTATTTAAGATACACCTACAAAAATATGCTTTGACTTTAAGAATTCAAATGGTTTAATAGATTGGATCAATTAATTAATTAACAGCTGCAGCTACAAGATATATAAGGGAATGATGTATTATTGTGTTTAAACTTGTCTGAAGAAGCGTGCATCTGGTAGCACGCGAAAGCGCTTACTCTCTTTTTTGGATTTTATATGAATTAAAAGCATCTTCAAAATTCGTGGTGTTTGGTCTTCTTCGTTTATACTACTATCAAATAACTTGTATTATCTTAACACCAAAGAAAAACAGATAAAGAACAAAAACCAAAACTTAGATAAACAAAAAAATGAAGCGAAAAACGTCACCAAGCACCAGTTTATTCCAAATGTTGAGCGCTTTCGTAAGAACAATGTAAAACTTCTTCAGAACACAGCTTAAAATCACAATTGAGCTTAAATACAGTAATTAAGTCACATGACTAAAAATGCCACCCCTCAATTAATCCTTAAAACAATACATACATCTAATATAAAGTTAAACACACACAAGTACCTACACACACAAAAACCTTGCCTGTTTTTGAAATTTAGCATCAAGATTCCTACTTACAAATACCCCCATATGTACAAGCCCTTCGGAAAACACAAATTCAGCTTGTAATTTAAAAATACTATTTATAGTAATGGATTCATTTAAACCAGGGGGTACAGATGCATTACTCCTTAGCTGCCAAATCAGTTCTTTATATTCAAGTAAAATTTCATGTGGCCCTCCCCCTCTGGTCAAAACTATCTTTTTCTATACAAGAATACTTAAAAGAATGTGTGGGAAACCTGATAATATATTTGGCTAATGTATTTTTGTCATCCAGCTTGTGAATATCATATTGGTGTTGGTACATCCTTGTTTTAAACTTGTTCTTTGTTTTACCTATATAAAATGAGGTACATTGTTGGCACAAGGCTATATACACCACATTAGTACTGTGACAGTTCAGTCTATGTCTAAAATACATGTTCCCCCACCTAGGTTTAGACACTTCCTCACCTTCCTTAATAAATCTACACTGGTTACAGTGGCCACACTTATTCATGTGCCCACCCTGTAAACCTTTCCTACATCTCTCAAGCATGGATTTAATGCACAAATCCTTTTAGTAACCCACATTTGGTTTGTGCCCAATTTTTTCAAGGTACTCTCCATCAGCTCTATAAATAGGCAATTTTGTGGTTAATAATATTCCTTATGCCATCAAAATGTATGTATACAAGGTAAAATCAATGCACGGTGAAAACTGATACTTTCACGTCTGTTGCTCCCCACCACCACCATCAGACAGTCCCCTCCTGTATTTGTTCCTAGCAGGGGGACATACGTTCCTTCCTCTCTTTTCCTGGTAACCTCGCTAATAATACTATCAAGGAACCATAGGGGTAACCCCTATTCAGCAACATTTTTTTCAAAACTGTACATTGCTCCACAAAGACTACATCCTCACTAACCATACGGGCTAGTCTTAACATTTGCCCCTTCACTAATGGTTTCTTTCAATGAACTGGGACTTAATTGCTGTATTTAAGCTTAATTGTGATTTTAAACTGTGTTCTGAAGAAGTCTGACACTGTTCTTACGAAAGCGCTCAGCATTTGGAATAAACTGGTGCTTGGTGATGTTTTTCACTTCATTGTTTTTTCCAAAGAAAAACAGCCAAAACCAAGTCATCTGTTACAAGGACATCATCAGCACAGCCAAAATTAAAACATGCTGCCTGAAAGACATCTAAAGAAGATCAACTAACTTTCTTAAACAAACACTTTCTGAATAAAGTGCTCTGCAATTTTCTTCATATCCTGATCCTAAAGACATAACTGGAAATGGGACAAATGAAACAAGTCAGGGCTCCAAGGCACAGAAAGGAAAAGTAAACATTTTTGCCCATTTTCTCCAAAGAGTTAGACTACTTAACTTGTGGCAAGGTGATATGGTTTCTGGGGCCTGAAAAGTCACAAAAATCTCACACTGCTATACAACATATGATATAATCTCACTCTCTCTCTCTCTCTGTCAATGGATACATTCCCAGACATATGGAAATTAACATCAATTTCGTCACCACATTTAAGGCCCAAAAGCAGTGTTTAATCACACAAGCCTATCTCATTACCATCACTTCTATATAAAAATACTGAAAAATTTATTGTTTTACAATTAAAAATCCATTTAGATTCCTATGGCATGCTTAATGACCAGATGCATGTATTCTAGAAAAGGGCATAATCCCTATACTGTGCTATCTTCTCTAACACTTTACTTAAAGCCAAACATTAATGGGTAAAACGGGAGTTATATTTTTTGACTTTGTGCAACACATCTCAGTTAATCAGTATAAACTGCTTTGTGAATAGATACTTTATGACCTTAAAAATTAATCTGGTGCCCTGATTATTTAAAGAATAGGTCAAGTAAGGTACTAAGTGATCAAGCACAATCTACTAAACAAGTAACGAAAAAGAGAGATCCCTCAAAGTTCTGTACTACAACCTCTCCTTTTTTTATTTGGTTTATGTACTGGCAGTCAGTTTCACACAAATTTAGAGCATCAGTTATGTAACTGATAAAATTCTGTGAGTGATCCAAAAGGGATACAGTAATGCAGACTCTGCACCATCTATAGATCTAGTAAAGGCCTCTCAAGCGACTGATTTAGGCTAAGCAGTGGAAAACTATGTATTTAGAAGGGTCTTCAGACAATGCAAAATCTATTTTTAAAACATTTTTAAAATACAGGCTGTACTATTACATATTAACAGAATTTCTAGACTGCTAACAAAAGAGCCAGAAAGCCTCTAGTCAATAGGGCAAATATTTCTTCCTTAGGGTGGTCGCGGTGGTACAGCTGTTAGAGTTGTTGCCTCACAGCAAGAGGCTCTCCGGTTTGATTCTCTGCTGGGGTGCCTTCTGTGCGGAGTCTGCATGTCCTACCGGCGTTAACGTGGGTTTCCTCCCACATTCCAAAGATATGCAGTAGGTGGAATGGACACACTAAAATTGGCTGTAGGTTTGAAAGTGTGTGCGAGTGAGTGGTGCGAATTAACTACCGCAGCAGGGCTAGGAACCCAGAGGTGCAAACTTTGGCTGGAGATGATAGCCACTGCTGAGGTGACACCCCGACCCTATGTGCAAAACGGGAAAGGGGGTTGAGGATGGATATGCCCTACCAGTAACAGTAAGGGCAAACTCCAAAAAATTCAGAACATCTGTCAGTTCATCACAGGAGCATAAGAAAGGTAACATCAGTGCACCATTACAACTGAGTAAAGTTGTTCCATGTACAACTTGGGACCAACCTTTTTATTTGTAGATTAATAGAAATATACTAAAATATGGTCAAAGTAGCAGACTGAACAACATTCTAACTCTAAAGACTGCTAGAAGTTAATTGGTGCATCCCAGATCACAGACAGACTACAGTAGTCACCCTAGATATTTGCTACCCAAGGACTACAAATGAAGAATTTCCTTCTAGTTGTGAAGTCCTTACCCATAGCATATTCCTTTATTAGTACAACTGAAAAAATATTCAAAGACACCACCTGCAAACACTAACACTACCCTCACAATCAGGCTGTAAGGCTCCACATATTAACATTAACTAGATAATCAGGAGGTCAGACAGGATGGCATGAAAGCTTATACATTGTTAATTATGACTACTGTTCACTTATTTTACAATACAGTATTATACATCAGTTGTGTTAAAAAAAAAAAAAAAATTAAGGTTTCATAGAAAATGTTACTGTTGTTACTTTAATCTTTTTTCTTAACATGTAATTAGGCTACAACTGAAAATGGGTTCTTAGTAGTCCAGTGACTTATAAATAAAGAATAACTTGGCTTAGAATGCTTCAAAGAGATCTTACACTACTTCAATGTCGGACTGCAGAAGACAAATATTTTAAGAGCTGAAGAACCAGAATTCTGGTTATGTAAACACAAGATGGAAGGCTATTTTAAAATTGGTTTCTTATAAGGATGACAGAACATTCCTTAACTTGCTTCCCCATATAAGGATTCAATCTCAACTGCAGGTGAGGACAATGCGAATGTTAAGTACCTTAGAGACTTTCCAAAATGATTATCAGGGGGAGGGGGGGGGGGGAATGGTAGCAAGTTCTCACAGTCCTTGTTAATTTTAGAAGCAATGACTTCACTCCACTCTGAATACACTTTACAGGTGAATTTACAGGGGGAAAGGAGACAACCTCCTTAAGCTAGCTCCAGCAGTGGATAGCCTTCATTCGCTTGATGCCTTCAATGTCAATTCTAGCAGGGGACATACATAAAACAGTGCCTAGCACAAGCAAAACAAATATTGGAGGTAGCAAAATACAGCAAGAGATCTGGGCAGGGCCATGTCCACAGAATCAGACTATATCTCCCCAAGACTTGTAGCCATTCAGACATATTTCACCAAATTTCAAAGAACACTATGATATATCCAATGCACTAGGTACAACAGTGAAGCCAATAGGCTCTTGAAGTTCAGGAAGCCACTCAACTTCTAATGACAATTCTGAGTTTCAGAATGGAGAATCAAGAAGTGGAGTTGTCTTGAGGCTTGAAAATACAACTATGTTAAGAGGACTCACCATCTTACTCCATGCTGACAAGCCAATATCTATGCTTGTACAGGGAAATGACAATGGAAGAACAGGACTCATTCCCACAGGTGTATGTTGCGGGGGGAAGCAACTCCCCCTTGCCACCTTTTAAGTTCTAAGCTGTCAGCAAGAAGAGGGTTGAGTGTAATCCCCATGGGGCAGCTTAAGACCAGTGATGGGACAGATGTTGCTTTTTCAGTAGATTTAATGAGTGGAAGCTTGGGCTTGTGCCTGGTTCCCTCCTTTACTCTTTTTCTTGCTGATCATGGACAGAATTCCCAGACAACAATCTCCTACCACCCTTGGGCTGACTTATTCTACACGGCTGAAATCATTCAAGTAATGAGACAGGCCTCAAGCTACTTAACCCTTCTTCTCTGGGTACACAATTAAGAGGTTTGCACTTGTGATAACACATTATGATCACTCCTCATGCAATAAAAACTGCACTGATATGCATTCAGGTCAAGCACAATATCTGATGGTTGCATGGGTATAGTTTCCGTTTCTTTTTCACGGGACAAAGGAAATGCTCAATTATACTGATTATTTACAAGACATGAACTTTAGGCATGCCAAAAAAATGTGAGGAAATAGGGCTAGAAGTTACCTCCTAGTTGGATTACATGATATCATAGCTTATGTTATCTAGAAGTCTTAGCACGCTCCCAAATAAGAGAGAGAGAGAGAATGCATAAATTCTGTAATGAAGGGGGTGGAGGTAACTGGAGAGGGATGATGCACACTTGTTCAAACCTTGCAGTGTCATAAGCTGATTAATGCAATGGGGAAATGCCTTTCCCAGTGAAGAAAAGACCTGACACAATTAATTACAATAAGCTGAATTACAATGGGGTTGCATGTGTGTGTGTGTGTGTGTGGGGGGGGGGGGGCATTTGCTATTGTATACACAAAAGAGAAATTCTGCACTTTTATAAAAATAGCAATAACTGAAATGATACTCGCAAAATGCCCTATACTAGTGGGAGTCTTCATAAGTAAGACACGGAAAACCTACAATGGCTTTCATGTACTAGCAATAATCTGAAATTACAGCTGCTGCTTAGTGCAAAAAAAAATGTAAGTGTTCTGTCACTCTTGCATGACTTATATTTGCACCACCATATGTGGTGTATAAAGCGCCAGTTAGGATCTTCATTCGAATGGCAGATATTTTCAATGTACGTGGAAAGGAGGAAGAAAAAAAACTACAAAAATCATTTTTCCACACTGATGCCATTAAGTGGTTATGGTGATCTTGAACCTTGGTGACATTAGCTCAGGGAAAATGTCAGATGCATCCATTGACTTTAATGGACACATGCTGCACATGAGCAGAAATGTGTCCATTAAAGTCAATCGACCCATGCCTAAAATTATGTCATCAGGGAAAACACAATTCATTTGGGCCGTTGTTTCAGTACAGTGTTTACAAAAAAAATAAATGCAAACTATTTGAAAATGCATCACTGCACTTTTCTCATCAGATAATGTGATGCAGAGCTACATTGTGGCAAAACAGTTTAAGAAAGATCCAGGAACACCTCCATTGCTGAGCAAAGGACACACAAAGTAGCAAAGGTAATTCTACCCATCACTGTGCAACCTTAAAATGATGTTATGAAATTTTAGTTACTTAGGCTTCAAGAAGCAAAAAATGTATGGACATTTAATCATTCTTAACAAAATATAGCAGTGTGTGTGTGCCACCTAATGAATCATTTCTGCTATACATGATGCCCTCTCACATTAAGTAATTCAAGTGCCTGTATCTTCATTGGCTTAATAGTTAACACATTGGTAAACTCTAAACTCCAAATCTCTCCAAAGAGAAAGTCTGGACATGATGACTACAACTGACACTAGGAAAGCAAGGCACTCAAGTTCAAAGTAAGTATTTAAGGGAAATAAAGATAAATCAACATGGAATTTTATAAAAGTGAGGTTAGATCTAAAACTGGCCTTTTTACACTATGCATGAAATGTGCAGTTTCTGTCTTTAGAAGATGCAAACTTTTTTTATTCTACATACTAGGTAGCCTATAATTTCTGAATCAAACAGACACAGCAGCTTTCCTGACAGCTCAACGCTGAGTTCCCAAGTTACATCTGACAAGTCGGCGGTCTTATTTTAAGTACCTTAACCGAAGATATGGCAGTCTTTTCATCAGAAGGATCCTCATCAGAATCTTCCCTTTGAATTTGTTTCTTCTCCATGGAAAGTCTACGATGGCTTTCAGATGGCAACAATGATCTAAATGACTGCTGTTCAATTTCATCCTCTGTCATGGACTCATCAAACTTCAGTGAGTACTCTGTGGCTACTGAAGTAGAATCTGAAAGTAATTTTAAACATATGAAAATTTGACATTGTTGTTTATGTACTGTAACCTTTTTTATGCTATACACATTGATGATGAGCAATTAGTTTTTCAAACTCTACAAGTGAAAAAGAAGATGCAGACTAAAAAAAAGTAGGAACCAATCTCACTGCAAACACACAATGCTCTCCTGCATGAAAAAGTACACAACAACATGTAGGAGAGTGTTTTTACAACAGTAATTACATCACAAATGGGACACACCCACAAGTCTGTCTGTCTGCACCCCTCCCCATTAATATAAAAGTGGAGAACTAAAGAGAGGGTTGAAAACATCAGATGCTATAGCACATGGTTAGATATCTTTAAAACTGCTAATGCCTAGCTTCAGGAAGATCAGCTGGTACAATTTCTAAAAACAATCTGAATAAACGCCTCAGAGATCAATAAAACATCCACAGTGTCAGTGCTATGCAGTATTACTTTATGTCAGAAGTGGAGAAATATAACAGTTTGTGTTTAGAAGCATACAAGCACAATTGCAAATTAGAAAAATGTTCCAAGTGCAACTATCAGGACTTCTGCTACATAGCAATTTTGCAAAAACCTGGAAGCTTTTGTTCTAAAAATTCAGTTCTTCACTGCAAGCCAGTCCAGTAGTGTAGAGTGATGAAGTACTGACTATATCACCAACAACCTAGGTCTGATTAGCAACCCAGAAGCTGGCTGGAAAGGGAAGGGAAAGGAATAAGAGAAAGCCTGCTTGTCTTTTCTTGTTGAGACTGGGATGATATGTTCCAGAACTGCATTCAATCCCCAGTGCAGGCTAGAGACAGAAAGAGACATTTGCCTTCAAGGGGTGGGGCACTCACTGAAGTGACTGACACAGCACTTGCACTACCACACTGTACACCCACAGTACTTGTGGATCTTCCATATATGCATAAGACGCAATGGCACTTAATGGAGAAAAAGATCTGCTGGGTGTCAGCATGCCACAGCACATCTTCCATGAAAGAATAAAACAAACTGATGCCAGCTGTCATGACTTGATGATCACTGACAGAGAGAAAATAAACAAATGTTCCTCATTACAACTATAACAGCCAAGAAGCCTGAAATGGACCAGCGTCCCATATTTATGCATGTCACAGGAGAAGAAGCCCTGATGATATTGAACACTTGTACCTTTTCTGAAGAACTGAATGAAAACAGCAGCAACCACAGTGAGGTTTGAAAATGACAGTGTTGAAAGTTGTCATTTGTTCTTTACAACTTCATTATATTCCACACACACTAATTATATTACTAAATAAAAAAAAACTGAGTCAAAGACAGAGATTGGTGAGCTGAAAGATTCAGTACAGCTTGTGGTATTATAAGAAAAGATCAGATAAGCAGCAGGCTATAAATAGGAGACATGCCCTTATTAAAAGTTGTGGATGTATGTACATCAAGTGAAATCAAAAGTACACAGTTAAAAGAATTAAATTAAGAAATGGAAGTGTGAAAGATAAATATACTGACAGTACCCTACAACAGAAAGGGGGGAAGTGCACCAAGAGCTACTGCTAAAGGACTTCCAAGATGGCTGCAGGCTGCATACTGATCAACAGAATAACTCCTAGTGTAAGAACAGAAACTGAGAAAAAAAAGTGCCATTTAATTTTTTTTGGCGCGGGGGGGGGGGGGGGGTGCAGTTACTGGCTAGTAAATACACTGCCTGGATACCAGCAAAGAAGAAATTTGGAAAACCTAAAAGAAATTCAACCAGGAAGGATGAAGAGAAAATACTGTCTGGGAAAGATTCTGCAGCTTTTCAGCAAAATCAGTTCAAGCTTCAGCTTTGGTTCAACAGATGGCTTCCAGGAATTTAGAGGAAAAAATAAATGAATTGTGCTCAGAGATGATTAAAATAAATGAAACATCGAAGGAATATATACATTTATACAACAAATGCTGAGAAAAAAAGCATGAACTAGCCATTCAACTGAACTGATAAAAATGCAAATAAACAGAGGATGACATGAAGAAAAAGCTGGCTGAATATGAGGCTTCTTGAGAAGAACTGGTTAAAAAGTACTAGCAGCAGAAGACAGCGTGCAGAGAAAACCTAAGATTTTCTGCCATACTAGAAAAACTGGAAGCAGCAGACTATAAATTTTATGAAAGTACAAATAAGCAACTGGACTGGTGTTTCACAACAAAAATGTGTTGATTAAAAAGGGCACAGAGTGTGTGATGCCCCTGCACTGACTCAGTATTCAAGAAGCCTCAATCCTCACCACTGGCAACAGTGAAAGACGTACACAATGGGAGGATAAGTACACACACAGTAAAGTACAATTTCTCTTAACAGCACACAGAGATCACAGTCAGTCTGGAGATGGTTTCTCCTTCTTTCTCCAGATCCCCAATAAGACTCCCCACTGGCACAGTTATAGGGTTGCGATCTCAGCTGAGGGGTCAAGCCAAGACCTCCAGCACCCTCTCTGTCCAACCAGTGCTTCGTGTCCCTGGCCAAGTATCTGACCCACACACACATTTTATTTACATACAAATACACACAAGACACTCCTAGGGAAGGCTGGCACAGGTTTACTAGCTATGCCCCCTTCTGCCCAGACTATAAAGTAGTTATCACCGCCACCAACCGCTACTTATCAGCTACTATAAGACCCTTATCAAAGGGTGACCAATAGTATTGTGTAATGTTACTATTATCCAAATGGTAGTTGTGACCAAGAGAAAGGCTACTTAGGCGTGGCCTGTACAGTGTTTACCAAATACATATGCAAGTACTCTAAGAGCTTACATATGTCTAACAAACATCAGCCACAAAGATAGATTTAAATATATTTAGTAATAAATAAGAACAAGACAATACTCAATAAACAAACACAGTTACTTCAGAGTTCAGAATCACATGAAATATTTTAAAACAACATTGCAGAACAGTCACAAATACATACAAAAACATATAAACTATCTATATTCCTATCTCCCTCTCTAAGAGAGACACTACTGCCCTAAAGTCGTTTACCTACAGACAACATGCATGCAGAAGTAATGACTGGATGTTTCTAGGTCCAAGACAAGTTACAAAATGCAAAGTCTCTCTCTGAGAGAGTTCTTAAATTAATATCAAACATTACTGCTGGGTCAGCTAGGATGACATCATTCTTTGTCACCTGCCTTCAGTGTGTGAAAAATGCATATCTCTCAGATGTGCAGCTGCTAGGAAATCATAAAGCAATACAACAGTTTACATTTTAAACCTAGTAATTACTTTTCTCCAAGACAAAAGAAAGGAACTTCTAGCGCTAGACATCCTGTCTCCTTGTTGCATTAACTAACTTTTATAGCACATCATAAAGCACTTAATTTCAACATATTTTCTTGAAATTTTGTAAGTTATTCTTCTATGTTCCTGCAGGGTATGCTGTGGTTACATTCTTGAAGCTCAGTACATAACATACAGTTCTGTATAAATCATATCAATATTCACAAATGATATAGAATTATTTACAAAATTCCAGATAGCTGGGCTGGCAGTGTCACAGAGTGTATGGTCCAAACCTGGCTATGAGAAACCAGCCAAGACCTATATTAGTAAAGATGCAATCACACCAGCAGAAATAGTTGATCCTGACAAAATTATGGCAGAACTGCAAAAATTGGAGACAGTAGAGTGTTTGTTGAAAATGATTAATGACTGTATACCAAAGTAGAAGAGAAGCAAATTTATCCCAGCAATCAGGGAATGTTAAAAGGCATGCGTGAGATTCAAGCTGTTGTATCAAAGTGTTTTTTTTTCCCTAGAGGATCAAAGTCATTTTTTGACACAGAACAGGCTAAACAGGAAATCAAAAATTTTATGCAATAAAAAGTGAGTTAGCAGACAGAAGGGGACTCTGCTTCTCATTCTTGTGATGGTAAAGTTCATAGACTTTGTCAGAGAAACTTTTACCATTCCACAGGAGAATGGTTGAGAGACAAAGCACAGGAGCGGACTAGAAGAATCGGTAGTACCTCAGACTTGAACCAGAGTCTGGTGTTGGGAGATGGAGATGAAAAGGAAGACAAACAGTAACTCCGAAATAAGTGAATAAATGGAAGACATCTTATCACATTTGTGAAGTATGTTTTTGCAAGAAAAAGTGGCTGAAAAACACTGGACTTTTGTTGACTTTGTTAAACTTGTGGATGGGCTGTAAAGCATATACCCCAAATTATATCATTAATGCTCAGAAAGACACAAACAAGAAAAAAACAATTTTTGTTCTTTTTAGTGTTTGTATAAAACTGCATGTCATATACAGTAAATCAGTTTTGTGTAGTCGGGGGGGGTCTTCTCAGCGAGTGTTGCATGTTTTAAAAATATTAAAGTAAACAAGTACTAGTTTTTAGTTGTAAGAAATACTGGTTTTACAGTATAATGAGAAAAAAGACTGGTCAAAAGCAAGTTTAGTGTGCATATGCTGTGATCGTGGGCTGCTGAGGTGGGGTGTAAAAGTACATTGATTATAAATTTATGTAGAATTAAGATACATTCTCTTTTATTTTACAAAGGTGAATGTCTAGATCAATTCCTTTGGCTTACGGTGTAAACATGAGTTTTTGTACACATGTAGGCTTTAAAAATAAGGCAAAATAATGAAAGCCATGAAAATACTAAGCTTCTTACAACCACAAAGATAGTAGCTTGTTTTCCACTGGCAAAGGTTCAGTGGAGTCCAGAAGTTTGCACCTGAGAAGAGGTGTGCATTTTTTTTTTCTGAGTGAAATTTATGAAGACTCGTTGCTGAGTATGTTTCCATGGAGACAAGCTGTCTGCAGTTGCAAGCAGTTAATCTGGAGAATTCAGGGTATTCTTTGCTGAGGGAAATGCAAAATTTAAAGGTACAATGGCAAGCAGTTCAATAAAAAAATCAAGTCTGAAAGCACGGGAAGTAAATAAGAGGTGGCAACCTCCCCAGCAACCTTAACACTTAAATGGAGTTAACTGAACAGTGTGCAATTTAGCTTTAGTTAATGTTTTCTGAAAGCATATAAGCTGTTTTTCATATCTGGGAGGGGAATAGAGATAAGGAAACAAATAGACAGCAATCAGTGTAAGCGTGAGCACAGGCTGTAGCATGTGCTTTAGCATGGGTAATCTTAATTTCAGTTCAGATAATGTCTGTAGATGCAGCTGTCAACTTCTAAATTAAAAGGGGATGGAGTGTTTTTGTATTTAGTTTTTTTTTGTTTGAAGGCTTTCATTAAAACAAAAGATCAGACTACCAAACATTAGTTATGCATGTAACGCAAAAGCTGGAAATACACATTAAAAAAAAATGTTGTACAAGAGGTGTGAACAGCAGCTTTTTATCACGATGACTATGCTGTCCACATTTTCCTGGAATGTGAATAGCCTTAAGTTATAGATAAAAAGGAAAGAGTATTGAATTACATTAAGAAATGATCAGTGCAAACAGCAATGCTGCAGGAGACGCACGTGAATTTGACAAAGAGAATTTCAGACTGGATATTCAGCAGAATATCAGGAACAGAGGAATAGGGGAGTAATTATGCTCATCGAATGATGGGCTCCAATAGTGACAGATTTGGAAAAAAAAGACAAAAATGGAAGATTTGTGGTAGTAAGGGGTTATTAGCAATTGAGGATTACAATGGCATGCATTTATATTCTACCAAATATTGCTATTACACACCTTAAGATAAGATTATTATTTATAGGTGGGGACTGGAATTTGATTTGCAATAGTGAGGATGTATCGGGGGATCTAGAAAGGGTAGTATAACAAAAGAGGGTAAAGATCCCAAAAAAATTATGAAAATATTTGGTATGGAAGATGTGAATTCAATAATATGAACTTGGACAGAATTTATATATTTCCCAAGGTACAATAACTGGGCTAGACTAGATACAGATTATATTTCACAGGAACATGTGCATTTAGTGACATTTACATGTCAGTAAAATGGAAATCCACACTCTCTCCTTACCTTGCAGTCACCACCGGTGTACCACAAGACTCTGTCCTTGGTTCCCCTCCTCTAACATTTTCACCAACACCCTCCATACTTACACAAAACAAGCCATCCTAATATAGTACACCTTCAAAAAATTACTCAGGAAGCTTTAACAACCACTGAAACATGGTTTCATAACTCATAACTCATGTTCAACCCAAAAAAGACCAAACTACTATTCTTCTCTTGATAATACAACCAATGAAATCATTTCTCATAGCAAACTATTAAGAGTGATTAGGGATGCTTTACAGAGCCAAAAACTTTCTCACCAATGCAACTCAAACTACACTTTCCATTGTTGTCTCATCATCACTCTTCTTTATGGTGCTTCCATCCTTACTAACCTCCAGGCTTCACAAAAATTAAAACTTGAACAACGCTATAATACAGTTGGCAAATTTGCAGCACATACCCCTTTCAGAACCCACCACTTTACAGCACTGAAAATCCTTAATTGATTAGAACTGCTATATCAACTAACATATACACTTCTTACCACATATAAAATTATCCAGCATCCATCTGCCTGTCAAGCACTAAAAAACATTCTACACAACTATGTTCCCAGTTGGTCATTGTGATCCAGTGACCAAAAACTCCTGTCTACAAAGCTAGCAAAATTGTTGACCATTGTCTGTACTCGCACAAGGTTGCTAAAGGCTAGAACTCCTTGTCTGTATCCATCAGGTCTATATCCTCCCTCCCATCTTTCAAAACCACTATGAAAGACTTCCTTGCTAAAATCTGTCTCTGTTTTTGCTCAAAACCAAGATAAACTATATCCCTAAATGTGAATAAGAACCTTTTTATTCCTTATACTGCCTTACTTTCCCTACTCCATCTACTTCCTTATTGCAATCTAATTCTCTTCCCTGACTTTCTATCTAAGTATATCATAAGCCTGTTTTCCCTCACTTCATATTGCAATTCCTGTTTGTATTAGACTAACATACCTTTAATTTCTCTACATACTACAATTTCTCTACATATTAAACGACTGTCAAATAAATTGTATTGATTCTTATCTAATGTTTTTTTATTATGTATAACTTGCTATAATTATTTAAACTGCATATGTTTTTGTTTTATTTTTGAAGTTTGTAAAATTCTTCTTAAAATCTGTTGCAATAATTTGTAGCTTTTCTCCCAGGGCCTCCGCTGAAAATGGACTTCTCCTCAGTCGTACTTTCCCAGAAATCAAAGGTCAATAAATAAATAAAGCAATTTAACTGAAAGCTTCAACACACATCTAATAACTATTTCTGATCATGCACCAATAAAATCAAAGAAAAAAATGCAGAATAATGAAGTAAAAATAAGACAATGGTGCTTTCCCACCTACCTCTTAAAAGACAAGAATTTAAGGAATGGGTAGTGGAAATTATTGAGCGTTATTAGGGAAGATATAAATATCATAAGTTATAGCTAGTGACTGGGATAAAATGAAAATGGAGTTTAAAAATAGGGTCAAAATAAAAGCTTTAAGTACTGCAGAATAAGAGGAATCTTACAGAACAAGAGGAGAAGAAAATGCAGAGTGCTGAAGAGAAAATAAGGGAGTATCTGGAAAATATGCATGAACTTAGAAAGGCTGCAGTTAAGCAAATATTTTTTGATAACTCCAGATCACAAAAACTTTTAGTACGACTTGGGCAACACACAGTTGAAAAAGTTGTTGCCAAACTTAGGGAACGTATAACAAGAAAAATAAAGAGAGATCCTGTAGAGGTTTCAGAGAGAATCCAGAAAAATTGTATTAAGCAGGGAAATGTGGAAATCAAGAAAGAGTACAAATATAAATATTTATGTAAGACTTAATTATGCCAAGGTTAGAGGTAGACCAGGCTCAACAACTAACAATTAAGATAGGAAATGATGAGATAAAAACAGTGATATATAATCAATTTTCAGGAAAGTCTCCAGGAACAGATGGTATTTCTGTGGAAGTCTGAAAGTTTGGAGGGAAGAAAGTGATAAAGATCTGGAAGATTTTGTTTAACATCATTTTAAAAGGAGGGGAAGCACCAACACTTTGCAAGGAAGCTGTGCTGGCTGTGTAATCTAAAGATGAAAGAGAACCTTCCAGATCCAGCTTCATATAGAAACATTTCAATTTTAAACCACAATTATAAATTGTTTATGTCTATACTAGTTAAAAGAATGGCTTTTTGCCAAAGCTGATATGGATCAGTGTGGTTTTGTGGAGAGAGGGTAAACATTTGAGAACATTAATAGAATGATGATCCAAAGAGAAGCAAAATGTAAGAAAATACACCTGTTGTTGGGTCTTGATGCTGAGAAAGCATTTGACACCATAATCTGGTATTTTATGAGAAGGGCATTAGAAGCATTTGCATTCCATGACACAATAATAATGTTAGTTAGAAGAATATATGAAGGATCAAAGGCAAGAATTAAAGTGGGTGGATCCACTCAGATAAGCTGTGTTTGAACAGAGGAATCAAGCAGGGGTTATATTTAGAGCCACTGACAAAAAAAGTAAGGAACAAAGAAATACAAGGATACAACTGGCATGGCAAGCAAAAAAAGTTGGCTTTATTTACAGATGATATTATTTTTACCTGATAAATCCAGAAAAGGACATCTCAGTGTTGTGGAACATGTCGAGACAGTTTAAAGTCTTTTAAAGATATACCATTAATGAAAATAAAATAAAGGCTATAGCTGTAAATTATGTACCCACACACGAATTGCTTCACCAATATACATAAGATGAAGTACTTGGGACTAGGGATTAAAAAAAAAGTCTTCTGTTATGGCGGCTAAGGATATGTGGGAAGAGACTAAACAAAAGATAACACAACAATTGAGAAACTAGAAAAAAAAAAGTTATGTACTCACCATAACGTCCATCTGCACTGTCCATTTTCATTCTTCCTCAACTGTTGGGTTCA
The DNA here is from genome assembly GCF_019279795.1 of Protopterus annectens. NCBI lineage: Eukaryota > Metazoa > Chordata > Ceratodontiformes > Protopteridae > Protopterus > Protopterus annectens. Next base: position 980,065,792 of record NC_056744.1, read on the forward strand.
GATCTGATCCTCAGATCAGACTTGGATGTTACTAAAGCAAGTGGTAACCAAGACGCTCTTGAGCTTGATTTTTATCCATAATGCACAAGACCTAAGCTACCTCAGATCTTGTTTACTGAATTTACCAGAAAGGGAATGTTTAACGCGCACAACTCTAGGAGACGTAAAACTGCATGTGCTCCATAAAGAAACAGACTATATCTGGAGTTCAATGTGATTCATTCTTCCAGAAGTTTATGAACAGAAAGAACGAGGGCTGGTGGGCAGGTAGTTTACGAAGAATGAAAATGGACAACCCAGATGGAATGTTATGGTGAGTACATAATGTCTTTATCTGATGTTGCCAATTTTCATTCTATCCTCAACTGTTGAGCAGAGTCCCCAGACACCTACAATCCTAGGTGGACTCTAAGGAAGGATATTCCTGAGCACACTTGAACCACATGATGTGCTACACCTGGAGACCAGATCCAATTTGTAATGAGTAAAAAAGGTATGGGGAGTAGCCCAAGTTGATGCTGCTCATGCATCATCCATGGAAGCTCTGGATAGAAAGGCTGAAGAAGTTGCCATGGATCTAGCTGAATGAGCTTGTACCATTTTTGCAAGTTAACACCCAACTTGCTATACAATCAGTTAGCCATCTCTGGATACTGCTACTTTTGTCACTGGTTTTCCCAAATTCAATTCCGCAAATGAAATAAACAATTGGTCTGATTTTGATCTCTTTTGTTCTGTGCAGGTAAAAATTTAATTGCCTGTGAACATCTAATAAATGTAACATGTACTCACCTTTGTTTGCAAAATTAGGAAAGAATACTGGTAAAGTAATTGATTGACTTGATAGGAGGCATTTGTGTTCATAGCGTCACTCTATCCTTGTGAAAGATAAAGTACGGAGGTTTTGCAGACAAAACTTGAATCTCTGAAATTCGTCAAGCAGAGGTAATGGCTACTAGAACAACAGTTTTCCAGCTAAAATACTTAAGCTCACATTTAGCAGCCGGTTCAAAGGGGGAATGTCTCAGAGGCTGCAGTACCAAACTCAGATCCCATTGGGGGGGGGGGGTCCTCAAAAGAAGAGTGCCTATCAAGAAAGTTCTGCACAGTTTATGAGAGGCTACTGAAGAAACTTCAAACCCAATGTGAAAATTTTATATTGCTGCTAACTGAACTTTAATAACTGAGGAACTAGCTCCTCCTTTAAAAAGTAATGTTAAAAACTTGAGTATGTTATGTATTGGAGCTGAAAATGGTTCAACATGATTTTGTTGTGCCAAAACAAATCTTTTCCATTTACTTGTATAGAGTTTTCATGTTGAAGCCTTATGGGAAGATAAAAGTATGTGTCGTATAGGGAAAGAGAGCATCGGCTATCTGGCTACTAATGGATTTGGATCGGCTATCTGGCTACTAATGGAATTGGAGAAACCATCTCTTGATAGATCATGCCCATAGGTTGAGACAATAGGCCTGGAATTGGATCCAAAATCTACGGTTGGTGAAGTAAGTAAGGCCAAAGGAAGGGGAAACATGCCGAGGCCAGTAAGGTACAATGAAGATGACTTTGCTCTTCAACCTGGCAGCTTTCTGCAGAAATTTCATAACTGATGGGATTGGTGGATAAGCATAAAGTAGACCGGGCAGGGCAATTGTGAATTATAGCATCTCTCAGTGATTCCCTCTATGGGGGGATTAGGGTAAAATAGCTGCTGCATTTTTTGTTTGGGGGGGCAAAAAGATCACAGCAATGTTGGCCCCATCAAAAACAAATCATTCCCATCACTTTCTTGTTGAGAGAACATTCTTGGGGTAGAAGAATGTACCTGCTCAGTTTGTCTGCTATCACATTGGGCTTCCCAAGCCACACTCTGCCTCTCAACACAAGGGGTATGATCCAGTCCCTCCTTGTTTGTTGATGTACCAAACTACTAACATATTGTCCATTTGAACTGCAATCATCCCTGGAGGGGAAAGCATCCTGGAAGGCCTGCAACACTAATGGTACTGTTCTCATATCGAGAGCATTGATATGCAAGTTGGCCTCTTTGGGGGACCAAGTGCCTTGGCTGGTTTTCCCCAGAAAGTGTCCCCCACTCCAAATGGGAAGCATCTGTGGTTACTATGGCTGTGGGCTGAGGGGTAATGAACGAATTGTCCTTGTACAACCTGGTCTGATTGAATCCACCACCTAAAATCTCTCTTGCACTTCTGCCTGATTAGCATCTGAGTTGACATGAATTGGCAAAGTATCAACCATTGTGTTGCTAGCATCCATTGGAGAATCTGGCATATAAAATCTGGCTAAAGGTACTAAGGTTATTGCTGCTAACATTGATCCCTGAGCTTGAAGGACCAAGCAGGCTGAAATTTTGGTACTGCAGATTATTTTTCTGACCTGTAATCTGACAGGCTGTACTCTGAGGGAGGTAGTGAGGCTATCATTGACTTTGTGTTGAAAATTGCTCCTATAAATTCCAAATTCTGAGCTGGTTGTAGTTGAGACTTGTCGCAGTTTATGGTTATTCCCAGATGAGAACAAGTCTGATGAACCTGATCTCTTGCCCTTATCAACTGATGCCTAGGTCGGGGTGGTAATGAGCCAGTTGCCTAGATATGGAAACACACAAAATCCTTGCAGTCTTGTGATCTGCTACTACTTCCATGCATTTGGTGAACACCCTGGGGGCTGTGGTGAGACCAAACGGCTGATCTCTGAACTGGTAGTGACTAGCTCCCAGACGGAAGCGTAGATACCTTCTGTGTCATCTGTTTATCTTTATGTGATAGTACACATCTTGAAGGTCCATCAAGGACATCCAGTCGTCCTTGCCCAGAAAGGAGAGAATGGACTGAACCGTGACCATCCGAAACTTGGTATGTTGACCTGATTTGTTCAAGTTGCTGAGATCCAAGATTGATCTCCAGTCCCGTTTTCTTTGGCATTAAAAAAGAACCTTGAGTAAGTTCTAGATTCTATCTGGTCTGGCAGGACCTCTTGGATGACTTTTTTCTAGCAGCTTTTGTATGCAAATTATTGTTTCTTCACTCTGACTGGATGGAACATCAGGGATTTTTTTTGAAGTTGGAGAGAAAAGGGTATTCCGCAGCATTGAGATACAATCTTCTGCACCCAAGTATCTTTTGTTACATCTAGCCAGGAACTCTGGTGCAGGGGACAATCGAACCCTGATTGCCTCCAGATGTGTACAATTGGGCCTCCTTTCAGGAACACTGGTAGAGTCTGTCAGAGAGAAAAATCCTTGAAACTCCAGTTTTGCGGGCCTCCTCTGCCACAAGGGCAGCATCAACCATTAGACTTTCCCTCCTCTGCTCCTAGGGGACATTTCTCCATGTTAGTTGTGGAAAGGACCCCAGGAGTTCCTGAACCACATTTTCTGACCACCTCGTTGATTCCTAGAAAAGGATCTCTGAGAGGTTGAAAATGTATGCCCACTGCACAGAGGGTCTTTCCATCCTCCTCATAACTGCAAAATGTGTCCTTCACTTTGGGGCCAAAGGATGCACTGTCAAAAGGAGTACTGATGAACAAAGACTTGAAAAGATCTGCAAAATCACATAAGAGCATCCAGACATTCTCCTAACGGAAACGCCTGCACCCACTGCACTTGAGGCACCTTTGGTTGCATGCGAAATAAGCCTCATAGATGAATTTGAAACAGATTGTAGGGTGGCCAACTAAGAAGTCACAGATGATTGGGCCTCTGAAGAAATGGATCCTGAGAGGGTATTTGACAGTTCCTTGATCAAATGTCTCTGCAACCTTGTAAAATATGCCAAATAATTTAGCGACCTTGGGGAGAAGGTCTTGAAGCATAGACACACTTTCCAAACCTGTCCATTGCCCTTGACTCCATTTGAATTGACAGTGGAACTCTGTTCAGCAAGTTCCTTTTTGGTGGCTGCCACCACAACCATAGCATCAACGGGCACCCCTTTAGCCCAAAACTCCTTCCCCAAGGGCGATGCAAAAATCTTATCCGGTCTTCTGGGTATGGGTTCAACTATGTCAGGCTTTTTCCATGCTCTCCAAAAGACCAAATCAATAAGCTCTTCTGCGTGACCTGTACCCCAGGAGGTAGATGGGCTAGTACCAAAATCCTCCACGAATACCAACTTCTTGGATGAAGGGCTGCCGGGCATCCAACCACTTCTCTGTTTCAGGATCTCAAGGATGTCTCTAAATGAGACGCCTTCAGGAGATGACCGTGGGAACTGTTCACATTCATCAAAGTCAGTATCCTCAGTGACTGACTCTTGTGGAGAGTCCAAGTGCTTCCTTCTGCATTTCTTCCTAGGGACCTCAGTGGGATGCTGCAGGGAGGTACTGGAAGAAACTGTAGTACCCTGCTGGGAAGCCTGGGGGTCGTGGACTGTCTGTCCCTATAGTAAAGGATGATGAGGCTCCAATCACACAGACATCAAGGTAGAAGGTTGAAGACCTGAGGGTGTTGGATCCATTCGTTTGGCTGGAGCAGAAAAACCCACTTCACAACCTTGAAGGCTGATCAGCCAGGAGAAACAGAAGACCACAGCGCTGAGAAGACAAGCTTCTGGGCTGCAGTCCTCCCCTGCTCCGAAAGTAATCTACCAGAGGATGAAGCCAGAGCCGACCTATCCAAGCTCTAAGGAGCAGAGATGTCTCAGACAACTTAGGAGTTGACTCCAATGCTTCAAATTCAACAGGGAAGCTTCGGCTCCAACACCCTCCAGATCCCACTGAACCAGAGCACTCAGAGTAAGCTTCTGATCTGAAGATAATAGTAACTTCAAATCCAAGCCAGTAGGATCTGGAATGTTCAGATCCAGCGACTCTGAAGCAACCAAAGGAGTTAGAGGAGGAACATGGAGTGTGGGTGTAGTCAAAGGATGGACCTCCTGACTCAAAGGGGTAGGAGCCGATAAGATACCTGTCTGAATCTGTGGGGAAAGGATCTCCTGCACCATTCTTTCCACATCTTCTTCCATCAAACTTCTGGAAGAATGAGTCAAAACATGAGAGGGAGACTTGGACTGGTGACATTCCAAAAAGGGTGAGGGCACGCTTTAAGGCACAGGATCAATGGATGGCGAATATCTTGTCCTGTGAAGAGCTATAGGACTAAAGTCAGTCAGATCCGATGGCTTTTTTGTTGGAGCTGATGTAGTTGGATCCATCACTTTTTTCTTCCTTGGATCTGAGGGCGATGACCTTTTGGATCTTATCGATAGTAATTTAAGTAGTACACAATGTATAACAGATAAAGTGAAAAAAATTTACCAACTATAGTAATAGAAAAAATATGAAATGACAGAACGGGAAAAGAAATACAGAAATATTATAAGATAATAGCAAATATAGGAATTTATAGGATAATAATTATCACTTATCTGTGAAAGCTCGAGAGAGGTCAACCGCATTTTTGCTAAAAGCAGCAAATGAGATCTGAGGTAGCTTATGGCTGCTGCATTATGGGTAAAGGAAAAGCTCGAGAGCTTCTTGGTTACCACAAGCGTTAGTAATCGGCGAGTCAGATCCAAGGATCGGATCCAAACCCAAGAGTTGAGGATAGAATGATAATTGACAACATCAGATATCTTATTTAAGATTCAAGCAGTGAAAATGTTTTAGTTCTTTTAGTCTTGCATACAGGTCAGACATACTTTTATAAAGCAGAGGAGAAGTTGTGGAAAATAATTAAAGAATTGAAGGACCTTATCTGGGGGGGAAGAGAGCAAGAGTTAAGTGGAACAAGTTGATCCTTTCAATAGGACAAGGTGGTTTAGGTTTACCAGATTTGAAGGGATATTTTACAGCTACATAGTTAAGTCTCATATGCACAACACATGCAGAAGATTGTAATTCAAAAGTAGAAAAGGACGATTACATAGCAGCAGGGAAGTTCAAGAAAGAGAAAGTGAGTGGAAATTTGGATGCAGATCCTTAAAGAAAACAATAACAATCATACAGAATATTATATTCATAAAGTAGTAGGAAGTATTCTAAGAACTAAGAAAATACGAAAATTAGAAGTTATGTACCTACCATAACGTTCCATGTTAGTTGTCTTCTCTCGCCTTCTTTCTTGCTGGATGGGTTTGGAGCCGATCCTCGGCTCCGACTCGGCACTTGCTAAGCTTGAGAACTCCTTTTACCAGCTTGAGGCAACCCTATATCCCATGATGCAAGGCGAGACTACCTCAGATCTCGTTTGGTAGCTATAGAACCCTGCTAATAATACTAATCCCAAAGGAAGAGCAAAAACTAGCCTAGAAGAACTAGGCAAAAAGTTCTTAAGATAGACTCTCTCTAATGAAGACTCAGGAGAGTGAAAACTGAGAAAGAGAAGTCCTTCAAGATCTGTCCAGGCCAGGGGGAAGGAGGGAGGGACGCAAGAAAGAAGGCGAGAGAAGACAACTAACATGGAACGTTATGGTAGGTACATAACTTCTAAATGTTAAGTTGTCAATCTCGCCTTCATTCTTGCTGGATGGGACCGGGTCCCTAGCACCTGTATCCCGGGTGGCTCAATGGAACAGACTCTTGAGTACTGTGGAACCAAAACTGGCTCTGTCCCTGGAGGCCAAATCTAATTTATAATGAGAGACAAAGGTATGAGGAGTGGCCCAAGTAGCTGCTGCACAAATGTTATCAATGGGTAGCCTATCCTGAAAGGCTGTAGAAGTGGATAGGCTCCTGGTTGAATGTGCTTTCGGTTTTGAGGGTAGTTGCTTGCCTCTGAGCGAATACACATAAGAAATGGTGGAAGACAACCATCTGGATAAGGTCATTTTCGACACTGGGAGACCTTTCCTGTTTTCTGCATAGGAAACAAATAATTGATCCGATTTCCTGAATTGTTTAGTTCTATGCAAATAATATCTGAGCTGACGATGGACATCCAAAAAATGAAGTTTTTGTTCAGCTCTGTCAGAATAATTAGGGAAAAAAACTGGTAGATCGATGGATTGATTAATATTAGTCTGAGAAACAACTTTGGGCAGAAAAGATGGATTTGTTCTCAAGGATACCCTGTCCTTGTGAAAAACTAAGTATGGGGAACGGATGCAGAGAGCTTGAAGTTCAGATACCTTCCTTGCTGAAGTGACAGCCAGTAAGAATATTGTTTTCCAGGTCAGCAACTTTAAGGAGCATGAAGCAGACGGTTCGAAGGGGGGTAAAATCAAGGATGCTAACATTAAATTCAGATCCCATTGTGGAGGAGGATGTTTTATTGGAGGCTTTAGGAGAAAAACTCCTCTCAGAAAAGCTTTGCATAGTCTATGCGACATTATGTTATGATCTTGCAAGCCAACATGATATTTAGAAATTGCCGCCAGTTGAACTTTAACTGTTGCAGTAAAAGGATCAATGTGCCTGGAGTTTGCCCATAGGGAAAAACGTCGCCACTTGCTAGCATAAACCGTTCTGGTGGACGACTTCAAGGAAGCTATTAAGATATCTCTGACAGGATCAGAGATCATAGGAAGCCTGGCTAGGGAAGGAAGTGGAGCAACCAAGCAGTGAGGTTGAGAGAACGAATGGCCCGGTGCTGTTGACCCGTTTGGTGGATCAGAAGATCCGGAACTGGGTCCAGATGCCAAGGCTGCACCAGGAGGTGACGATGTAGGGTCGGAAACCAAATTTGTCAAGGCCAGTAAGGGGCAATGAGAATCAACTTGGCTCTCAAAACGGTAGCTTTCTCAATGACCTGTGGAAGAAAGGGGGAAAAGCGTACAGAAGTCCCCGGGGCCAATCCTGGGTTAGAGAGTCTCTCAGGGGTTGGCCTGGTAGGGGAAAGAGGGTGAAGAAGTCCGGGCATTTGCTGTTTTGGGGTGTAGCAAAAAGGTCGCAACAAGGGGTGCCCCACTTCAGAAAAATCTCGTCCACTACCGATTGAGAGACCACTCGTGAGGCATGAGAATGGCTCTGCTCAGTCTGTCCGCTAAGAGGTTGGACCTGCCGGGGATGTGCGTTGCTATCAGAAACCGATGAGAGGAGATTGCCCATTGCCAAAGTCTGAGAGCTTCTCGACACAAAGGATAGGACCTGGTCCCGCCCTGTTTGTTGATGTACCAGACTACAGACATGTTGTCCGTTTGAACTGCAATAGTCCCCGAGGGAAGAAAGTCGTTGAGGGCTTGCAACGTTAAAAGCACCACTCTCATCTCCAGGACATTTGTGTGTAGATGGTATTCTGTGGGTTGCCAAGTCCCGTGGACCATCCTGCCCTGATAATGCCCCCCCCCACCCGATCAGAGAGGCATCCGTAGTGACTGTGGCAACCGGAGTTGGGGGAACAAATGGTCGGCCCTGATGAAGCAGAGGGGAAGATATCCACCAGGTTAGATGAGTCCTGCACGATTGTGTAACCAAGATTTCGTGCCTCATGGGTAGGTTCTGGAACGACCACTGAGTGAATAACATCCACTGCAGAAGACGCATGTGGAAGCGAGCTAATGGTAGAAGTACAATGGCCGCAGCCATAAGACCTAGAACCTTGAGAACCAATCTGGCTTTGACTTTGTTGCTCAGTAAAATGATCTGAACGTATTTTTGGATGTCCAGAATTCTCTGATTTGTTAGTCTGGCTAACATGACGACGGGGTGTTTAGTTCTGCGCCTATAAAGGTGATAGACTGGCAAGGCAGCAGAGAAGATTTTTCGAAATTCACTGATATTCCCAACTTTTTGCAAAGCTGCAGAGTGTAGTCTCTGCTCTGAAGAAGCTGATGCTTGGTGGTGGCGGAGAGGAGCCAATTGTCCAAATAAGGAAACACCTGGAATCCTTGACGTCTCAGATGAGCCGTAACCACTGGCATGCATTTGGTAAACACTCTGGGGGCTGAAGTGAGGCCAAAGGGCAGGGCTCTGAATTGATAATGACTGGTCCCTAGCCGAAAGCGGAGAAACCTCCTGGAGCGTCTGTGTATCTTTATGTGATAGTACGCGTCCTGAAGGTCTATCGAGCACATCCAGTTGTCCTTGCCCAAAAAAGGCAGAATGGACTGAAGCGTGACCATCCGGAATCTTGCCTTCTTGACAAATCTGTTTAGATTGCTCAGGTCTAAAATTGGTCTCCAATCTCCCGTCCTTTTGGGGACCAAAAAGAATCTTGAGTAGGCCGGATCCTACTTGGTCTGCTGGAACAGTCTGGACGGCTCTTTTTTCTAGGAGCTTTGAAACCTCCTGTTTTGCCAAATCCCTTTGACCGGGTGAGATGTCTGGAAGGGATTGGTGAGGTACGGGATACCTTTCGAAGGGGATTTTGTAACCCTCGGATATGATCGACTGTAACCACATGTCTTGTGAGAGGGAACGCCAGGCTACTGGGTACAGCGATATCCTTCCCCCGACTGCCTCCAAGGGTGGACAGTCGGGCAACACCTCAGGGATGCTGAAAGTGTTTGTCAGGAAGAGGCTCCCTGCTACCCTGATTCTGGGGACTCCCCCTGCCTCTAGGGCGGCGTCTATTATTGTTACCCCCTCTGCCTCTGGGGGTAAACTGACCACGTGTGTCCGGCGCTACTCCTTGAGCTTTACGGAACCACATCTTTCCTCCTTTCTGACCCTTGGGATAGGGTCTAGAAGGAGTGGAAAAATGGACTCCTACGGCAGAAAGTGTTTTGCCGTCTTGCTCACACCTGGTCAAGGTTTCCTTCACCTGAGGTCCGAACAAAGCCGAACCGTCAAAGGGGGTATTGGTGAAGGACGCCTTAAAGGGGTCCAAAATTACAAAGCCGCATCCAGGCCTGGCGCCTAAGAGCCACTGCTGTGGTGCGGCTCTGCTCGCTCCATCGGCCGCATAGGATATGAGCCGCATGGAGGAGTTGGTTAAAGAATTTAGGATTGCTAGCTGTGAGGCAATCTTGTCTTGAGCCCCAGCAGCTGAAGGATCCTGAACCGCTTCACCTAGTTCCTTGAGAATATCTCTCTGAAGTCTGGTGAAATGACAAAGGTAGTTCAGCGAGCATAGCAAAGGTCGCTGAAGAAAACATCCGCTTGCCATACCTATCCATGGTCCTAGAGTCTTTGTTAGGAGGATGGACAGGCACGGAAGGATCCGAGTTCCTTCTTGGTGGCCGCCACCACCATAGCATCCACAGAGACCCTTAGAAAGAAACTGCTTGTCTGAAGGGGCCGTAATAAATTTGGATGGCCTCCTGGGGACAGGTTCCACAGAATCTGGCTGCCCACTCCTTCCGAGCCACTACCTGCATGAGTGGGTCGAAGGTGGAGACACCCAGGAGGTGGAGGGTCGGGATCCAAAGCCTCCAGGTATACCGACTCATCCTCAGAGGGGTCAATGGAAGGCCAGTTCCCCCTCTGTTTGAGGAGTTCCAGGATGTCTGAAAAGGAGACATCCTCAGAGGGGGACCGAGGGGAACACTCCGACTCATCTAAGTCGGTATCTGATGTTGTAGACTCAGGGGAGTCTGTGTGTTTCCTCTTACACGTCCTCTTGCGCGGGGGTTCCCCTGCGGGATCAGGAGAAACCTCGGAAGAGGAAGTTATTCCCAATGGGGAAACCTGGGGCGATGGATCCCTGGGCCTGGGAGCAAGAGGCTGGCAAGAGACATCAACAGGCACCGAAGAGGGAGGAGCTAAAGGAATGGACCGTTGACCTGGCTCAGGTGCCAGGACACTCCTCATCACCTCAAAGGCTTCCCTCCCAGGGAGACCAGAATACTCCTGTTCTGAAGAAACAGGAATTCCCGGCTCCACTGAGACAGAAGGCTCCGAGGCCGATGTCAGTGCCGAGCTTACCAAAGCCGAAGCCCCGAGAGGGAGAGCGGGGTCGGACAAGGGTCCGATGCCACTAGCCCCCTCAGAGCCGACAAGGGAAACTCGACGACCGGATCCCTCCAAGGAAGGTCTCATGGAGGAGATCGGAACCGAAGACGACGGAGCCGAAAGGGGATGTATCGGCTCCGGCGCCGACACGGTCGCTGTCCCGAGAAGCTCCGGCTCCGAACTCTGGAGGAGAGTCGGAGGAGGAAGTTAAAGGGGAAGAGCAATAGCCGAAGTCTGCTGAGACGGGCTATGGAGCATTTGGGCTAGTGCCTGTGACTTCAACAGCCTGTTTACCACCCTCTCTAAATCGTGGTCAGACAGCCTGGAAGATCTCGAAGATCGGCTCCGATGACTCCGTTCCGATAAAAGAGGAGACCTTGGAGCCGAGTGAATCGACTCCAGAGAAGGGGACCGAGATCTCTTCTTGGACGAAGCCATCGGAGCCGACATCCTCTGGGTTCCAGATGGAGCCAAAGACTTTTCGGCTCCGATACTGGATAACACGTCGGCACCAGCCGGTGCCGACAAGGCAACTGGAGACTGTGTGTCGGAGCCGGAAGGAACCGACACTACCACCTCAGAGGAATAAAGATCGGCTCCAGCCGGAGCCGATCTTGACTCCGAAGGAGTCGGAGCCACCGGGGAAGGCTTAACCACTGTAGCCTGAACCTTAGGTGGCTTGGAAGGTTTACCCGACCCAGTCTTTGTCGGTGAACCTTCTGGCTTTAATAAGCCACAGAGGATCAACTTGTTCCTCCTCTCCTGCAGGACTCTCTGGCTAAAAGAATAGCATATAGCACAGGAGTCCTGCAGGTGTAAAGGCCCCAGGCAGTAAACACAAGAAGTGTGACCGTCTGTCAGAGACATCTTCTGACAGCACGAGTCACACTTCTTGAAGCCTGAGACCTTTCCTTCCCTAGACATAGTCTAAGAAACACAATAACACACACACTGAACAAGTCACACAATTAATCCCAAAACACACACACACTGACAGGGATTAAAGAATAGGGAGGCTTAGGCCTAACTGAAATAACTTTTAAATTCTAACCAAAAAAAAAAAGGAATATAGGGTGGGCACTAGTATAGAATACACACTATATGTAATACTAACAAGATATAAGAAAAAAAAAGGGAGGGAAACCCCTGAATAAACTGTTTGAATTATAAAACTCACCTGAGCTGGCAAAAAAAGAGACCTCTTCGCGAAGCGGCAAACGAGATCTGAGGAAGTCTCGCCTTGCATCATGGGATATAGGGTTGCCTCGAGCTGGTAAAAGGAGTTCTCAAGCTTAGCAGGTGCCGAGTCGGAGCCGAGGATCAGCTCTGAACCCATCCAGCAAGAATGAAGGCGAGATTGACAACTTAACATTGGAAAAGAAAATTTTGTCAACAGAGATGCAAGTAGGGGTACAGAAAATAGGCACTAGGAGGCTGGAATATAATGGAGAAACCTGGCAAAGGAACAAAGATATTGGGAACAAATTATTCAAGAAGGAAAGCTAAAAGTGTGGGATGAGGCCAAGATGACATCTGAACTGCAGGCTAGAGACAGCCTTCCCTACCAAGGCTTGATTTCAGAGTACAGGCAAAAAGATAGAGTACTCTGTAGGAAATTTGTAAAGTGAAAGACATGCTCTGGTACAGTTTTTAGCTGAATCTTGAACAGAAGCAGCTGTTAAAAAGGAATTAGTAGTAGGGTATATACAATGCTGGTTGATAACTATACCAATCAACTGGAAGGTATTATAAAAGACTGGGAAGAATGACCAGAAAAGTAGCTTACAAGAAAACAATGGGAAGACGTGCATGACTCCCAAGTATGCAACCAAGACCACAAGGTTTAGGATCTTTGCTTAGAAATGTTTGCATAGGTATTGTTATACCCCAAGCAGACTTCAAAGAATTTTTCCTCAGGTACACAGCAAATGTTGGGGGTGTGATGGAGAAGAAAGAGGTAACTGGGAACATATGTTTTGGGAGTGCAGTAAGTTGGCAGACTTAAATTCCCTACAGAGTACTCTATCAAAAATACTGGGTGAATGAATTGCTACAAATAAAGGAGGATTCTTCTGAGCTGGGAAATGGGATCTGAATTGCCTAGACATTGTAAGGCCTTATTAAGTTTGATTCTGTTGCCTGACAAAAAAATAATTACTAGAAAATAGAAATCACCAACTGTATCTGACACATTGAATATTATAAAAGAGAAAAACTGGAAGTGGGAAATTTAGAAAAGGGAAGGAGTTCTGAAAGCATATAAGCTGTTTTTCATATCTGGGATGGGAATGGAGATGAAAAAAAGAACACTGTAATCAGTGCAAGTGGAACCACTGAAAACATGCTCTTTTGGATGGGTAACCTTAAGTTTAGATGGCTGCAGCCATCAACTTAAAGTCATTAGTTCAAAATAATCATACATTTTGTGTGCTCGTTCTTAAGTTAATAGGGGATGGACTTTTTCTTAAAAAAAAAATATATATATATATATGTATATATGTATATATATATATATATATATATATATATATATATATATGTATGTGCACATTATTTGAGGGTTTTCATTATAGGGAAAAAAGTCTGAAAATGTGATAGGTTCACATGGAGATGAGAAGAAATATATACATAAAAGATCAGCCTACCTAACACATTAGTATATGCATGTAAGACAAAAGTTGGAAATACCCATTAAAAACAGTCATATACAAAAACTGAGAGAAACAGCTTTTTTATCATAATGCCTACTCTTACCCAATATTATCTTGGAATGTAAAGGACCGTACAGGTGAAAACTAACAGGAAAGGGGATTTAATCCCATTAAGAAATGCAGGGTGCAAATAGCATTTGAAAAGAAAACAACGTGAATTTGACAAACAGGATTTTGTGATGGATATTCAACAAAATATCAGGGACAAAGGAAAAGAAGAGTAATAATACGGATTGCTAGAGGAGCTCAAGTACTGACAGAAAAAGGAAAAAGACAATGTGGTAGATTTGTGGTAGCAATGGGCTACTGGCAAAGAATACATTTCTGGGAGAAATAGCTTTCAGCAAAAAATGTTACTTGTGAGGACTGGAATTTGATTTGCAAAAGTGAGGAAGTATCAAGGATTCCAAGAAGGGAAAACACAATAAAAGAGGGTAGATTTGTTAATAAATTTATTAAAATATTTCACACTGAAGACGTGAACTCAGTAATAGGAATTTGGACAGAATTTACTTAATCTCCAAGATAAAACAACTGGGCAAGACTAGATAGAAATTATATTTCACAGGAACATGTGCATTTAATTGAAAGCTTAAACATACATCCAATAACAATTTCACACAATTAACAAATAAAAACTACAAAAATACAGGACGATGAAGTAAAAAAGACACTGTTTAAAAAATGAGGAATTTAAGGAAAGTGTAGCGAAAATTATTTGTGAGTTATTAGGGAAAAAATAAATTTCTTCAGAAGGGGTAGCTAGTGAGTGGGATAAAAAGAAACTGGACTTTAAAAAAATAGGGTAGAAATAAAACAGAATGATATTAATAAAGTAATAGGAATTATTTTGATGGGTGACAAAGGTTATAGAATAAGGAGAATTTCACAGAACAAGAAAAGGAGCAACTGCAGAGTGCTAAAGAGAAACTGAGGGAGTATTTGGAGAATATGCATGACTTTATAAATATTGCAGGTTAAGCAACTTTTTTTTGATAACTCCATCTTAATCTTAAGTGAAAGACCTGCTCTTGTAGAGTTTTTAGTCTAATCTAGAACAGAAGCTACTGTTAAAAAAGGGATAATTAGTACGGCATAAAAAATATTTTTATGCTAACTACAGGAATCGATCAGAGGAGGTTAAAAAACTGGGGAGAGAGACTGGAAAAGGAATTTACAAGAGAAAAATGGAAGGACATCCTCCATCCACACGGCTCCCAAACATGCAACAAAGTCCAGAAGGTTTAGTATCTTTGCTTGGAAGGGTTTGCATAAGTATTTTTTATACCCCACGCAAACTTCAAAGAATTCTTCCTCAGGGAGGTAGCAAATTCTGGAGGTGTGATGGGGAAGAAAGAGGCAACTGGCATAATATGTTTTGGGAATGCAATGAGTTGGCAGATTTAAAAAAAATCCCTACAGTGTACTCTATCAGAAATTTTGGTTGAGCAAATGATTGTAACTATGGAAATGGTTATTTTGAGCTGGGGCACTGAATCTGAATTGCCTATATACAACAGAACCTTATTAAGTCCAATTCTGCTGACTGCTGAAAAAGCAATTGCTAGAAAACAGAAATCACCAACTGTATTTGACATATTGAATATTATAGCAGAGATAAAATAACTGGAAGAGGGACTTTTAGAAAAGGGAAAGAGAAACTAGAAATAAATGGAAATTGTGGGAACAACACATGCAGTATAATGTTCAGTAGCAGGAGTGAGGTTTAAGGGAAGGCAGGAATTCAGCAGTTTATTTAATGTTCATCTGATGAAAGAAAGAATGAAAAGATACATGATACAGAATGCATGTAAACAAACAAATCCAGCAAGAAAAAAGCAAGGCACTTCACTGTAGATAAATGGTTCTTTAATAAACAAACAGTATGAACAGCATGAACCAGATAGTCTAAAAGGTTATGGCTTAATGGCAAGGTCCCTTTAAGAATTTTTTTGAAAGCATGCAATTTGTTTAAATGATGAAGTAGTTTTTACAATGTACCGTTTTTTTTTTTTTTTGTATATCTTGCGCCATGACTGGCTTTTAGACTACCATGTGATTTTAGAAGCAACGAATGGTTTGCTCTGGGGTTTTTTAAATAATGTTTGTTTCTCTGAAGTTTTTATGGTCTGATGAAGTGCCAGTTATGGGTGTGAAAGCGCTTACCACTTTGATTAAAATTATACTTATAAATGGAAAAAATGCTAATATAGTTTTTTTCTGTTAATGTAGGTTTGCCTACGTCTTAAGTGATAATTTAATAAAGCTGTTTAAAAAAGAACAGCGTGAAAAGGATAACTCTTCAGAAGGAGAGCTGAAGAAAAACATTTCAGAGTCAGATTTCTAATTTCTGTCCCTCAGCCTGAGAATCAGAATCAGAGCAGAAAATCTTTATCTTTTTAAATTCAGGCAAGAGTCAGAGTGAAAAGATTGAAAGGCTTGACATAAAACTTTATAGCAAAACCTAGCCAATCCTTCCTGTCTATTCAATACGATAGAGAAGAAATATACATAACTTTATATTTTACTTCCCTGGAAGAACCCCAGAAAAAGACCAACCTGAAGACTGGTCCCTTCCCTGTGAAACAAGCTTTTCAAAGTGGCTTTGTGACAAAGCAACATCCGCTCCTTCTTCATATACTGAGAAATGTGTGGTTTTTCTCTTGCTCTTAGAGAACAGCTGAAGAGACATGCAGAACATGCTCATCTCTTGGTCCTTAGAGGCGTCTCGAGCATCAACACAACAGGGAACAAGAGAAAGTGACAATCTGTCCAAGGTACTGGAAATGGCCACAGCAGAGTCGCTCAACAGCAGCTAAGGAAAAAAGGAAGCCAGCTTGAAGACCGAAGACTACTGTACAACCTTCCTCTGTTGCATCACAGGAGGAAGACGTGATGCGCCTTAAGCCTAGTCTTTGTCTGTACCAAAAAAAAAAAAAAAAAAAAAGTGTCTGACAAACAGATAACAGAGCCTTGGTGAGTCTAGGTTACAATCCATCTTTCAAAATGAGTGGAAATTTAAAATTTTAAGTTACAACCCCCAAAAAGACAGTTGTGTACACTTACCATAAATGTAGATGTTTGACTGTATCACTGTTGTAGTCATCGCATTTGGGTTATCTGCTTGCAGTAGCCCTCATTCGGCCTGATTAACAAAGTCTTGGGTCCTGCTTTGGTTGCTGTCTCATCTTCCATGACGTCAGGTAGTCAGGGGTATAAAACATGCAACCGACACCATTACATCAGTTTTTCTTGCCCCAGATGTTAGGTGCCCCCCTAATGGGAAGCAAAATATATATATATATATATATACACACACACACACACACACACACACACACACACACACACACACGTGTGCGTGTGTGTGTGTGTGTGTGTGTGTATACACACACACACACACACACACAAGGTTATACCTCCAACAAAAAAGCAAATACACCAAAAAGCTTTTAAGCATAGTAAAGGAGAGTAGAGGTATAGCCAAAAGAAGTCAGAGGGCTGGAGGGAGGGTAACCAGGACTGCAACAGTGAATACACCCGAACATCTACATTTTATGTTAAGTGTACACAACTGTACTATGTTCTTCGTGTTTCACTGGTGCAGTCATCACATTTGGGTAGATTCCCAAAGCTAAGGATGGGAGGAGAAATTTTGATAGCAGTAGGACCTGCTATAAGGCCATGCAAGACTGCAGTGGCAAAGCCAGCTCTGGATTTAGAGAAAATTGGCAAATGGTAATGCTTGGTGAAAGTATGTACAGAATTCCAGGTAGCAGTTTCTAGGATGCCCCTGGTAGGGAACACCTCTGAGAAAGGCTGCAGAGGTAGATGCAACCCTGGTTGAATGGGGTCTAATTCCCTGTGGGACAGGTTTTCCATGGTGCTTATAGCAGAAATTAATGCAATGGCCTATCCATTTAGAAATGGTTTTCTTTGAAATAGCCTTCCCCTCTGCCCCTGCAGCAAATGCCACCCGCAGTTATTCAGATTTCCTTTGAGGTTTAGTCTTGTCCAAGTAAAATCTAAGTTGTCTGTGCAAATCTAAAGAGAACAGTATCCATATTCCCCTTTGTTCTGTGGATTAGGAAAGAAGGTTGGCAAATGAATGGACTGATTAAGAGCCACACTGGATACCACCTTGGGCATGAAGGAAGGATTGGTTCTGAGGGACACCCTGTCCGCATGAAAGATGATGAAAGGCTCCACTGCCATAAGGGCCTGTAATTCAGATACCCTTTCTTGCTGAAGTGATTGCTAAATGGTAGGCTGTTTTCCAAGAAAGGAATTTTAAATCTGCACTTGCAGCTGGCTCGAAAGGAGGAAAGTACAGTTTTGTACCTACCATAAATGTAGATGTCCGAACAGGATAGCATCTGCAGTCCTAACAAATGGGTTGTCCTGTCATCAGGCAGCCTTTCGGTCGGCCGGATTCCAAAGTCTGGGTCTGGCCTCGGCTGGTGTCGCACTTCACCCGACGTCATCTCTGCTGGTCTTCGGGTATAAAGGCATCAGCCGACGCCATTTTCCTCAGTGTTTCTTGCCCCAGATGCCAGTTGCCCTCTTGGAAAGCTAAATTTTGGGTAAATGCCAATGTTTCCAAAAAAGGTAGAAGGCAAACGCAAAAAATAAGCATGTATGTACATATATACAAACAAATACACCATAAGAGATCCCCCAGCTAGCTATTAGGAGGGTAAATACCCTAGAGTACCACAGAGGGAAGGAGGGTGGGTAATCCTGACTGCAGATGCTATCCTGTTCGGACATCTACATTTATGGTAGGTACAAAACTGTACTATGTCCTTCAAGGATGCATCTGCAGTCCTAACAAATGGGTAGAATACCATAGCCAAACTAGGGGAGGAGGAAGAAGAATTATGGTGTAGTTAGGATCCCTTGCAAAACAGCAGTGGCAAACCCTGCTCGGGATCTAGAGTATAGAGGTAAGTTATAATGCTTGGCAAATGTATGCACGGAGGTCCAAGTAGCCGCCTCAATAATGTCCTTGGTAGCCACTCCTCGTAATAATGCTGTGGTAGTGGCTGTAGCCCTTGTAGAATGAGGTCTTATGTTCTGTGGAATTTGTTTTCCATGGTAGGAGTAACAGAATCTTATGCAATTTCCTATCCACTTGGAGATTGTCTGTTTGGAAATTGCTTTTCCTTCCCTTCCTGTTGCATAAGCTACTAGAAGCTGGTCAGTTTTTCTATTGCCCTTGGTTCTGTCCAGGTAGTAGCACAACTGTCTATGTACATCCAAGGTATGCAGCAGTCTTTCCCCCCTGTTCTGTGGATTGGGAAAGAAGGTAGGAAGGTGGATTGCCTGGTTTAGAGACACTCTGGATACCACCTTAGGCATAAATGTAGGATTAGTTCTCATGGACACTCTATCTTGATGGAAGATTAGGAAGGGTTGTACTGCCATTAAGGCCTGTAGTTCCGAAACCCTTCTTGCTGAAGTAATTGCCAGTAGGAAAGCAGTTTTCCAGGATAGGTGTTGAAGATCTGCTGTTGCTGCTGGTTCGAATGGAGGGAGTGTCAATTTTTCTAGCACGAAGTTCAAGTCCCATGCTGGTAATGGTGGTTTCCTAGGAGGTTTTACATTCTTGATTCCTCTGAGGAACTGCCTGAGTAGAGGATGTGAGAAGACAGGGGGATCGAAGCTGTATTCTGCAGAAATAGCTGATGCATGTATCTTGATGGAGGAATAGGACAGGCGTGTATGGAGAAGCTCTGCCAAATACTCCAGGATGTTGGCAATATTTATCTTGGACACATCTTTACCTCTTTCAGTACTCCAAATGACAAACCTTTTCCATTTTCCTGCATAGTTCCTTCTTGTTGAAGGTCTGCGGGCCTCGAGGATAATGTCTAACCCTTTGGGATAAATCTGGGTTAGTTGCTCTTATGTAATGTTCCAGGCAGCCAGTTGCAGAGTTTTCAGGTTTGGATGCATGATGTTGTAGTCGTTCTGAGTTAACAGCAAAGGAATCAGGGGTAGTGTCCACTTTTCCCCCCGAGACATGCTCCTCAGTAATGGGTACCAATGTTGTCTTGGCCAATTTGGAGCTATCAGGATTATCCTTGGACGTTCCTCTCTGATTTTCAGTAGTACCTTGTGCATCAAAGGAAGAGGTGGAAATGCATATGCTGTCAGGCCTTTCCAACTGAAGGATAGAGAGTCCACCTTCCAAGCAAGTGGGTGATATGTCCTTGTGCAGAATTTCTTGAGCTGGTGATTGAGTGGGGATGCGAATAGGTCTATTTGTGGCATTCCCCATTTCTTTGTGATGGTCTTGAAGATGTCCAGGTGTAGCATCCATTCGTGAGCATCCGAGGTAGTTCTGCTTAACATGTCTGCTAGGGTGTTTTATTTTCCCGGTACAAATATTGCCTGTAACTGAATGTTGTAGCTCAGAGCATATTCCATAGGTCCAGAGCCATTCGGCATAGGGGGTATGAATGAGTGCCTCCCTGTTTGTTGATGTACCACATGACTGTGGTGTTGTCTGTCCTTATCATTAATTGGCCTTCTTTGAGGAATGGTCTGAAATTCTGGATTGCTAGTTTTACTGCCAGCATTTCTTTTTGATTTATGTGCAGGTGCAGCTGATCTGGAGTCCATAATCCTTGAATGCATTTGTCCAGCATGTGGGCCCCCCAACCTAGGTCTGAGGCGTCCGTTGTGATGGTTTGGCTTGTTTGACTGTTGTGGAAGGGCAAACCTGGGTTTGACTGGCATGCTTGAGCCCACCATAGGAACTCTTGTTTCAGGCATGGGATTAGTGGTATTTCGGTTTCTAAGCTGTGCCTGTGTTGAGACCATAAATTCTTTAGGTACCACTGTAGCTTTCTCATATGCAGTCTGGCATGGGGGACCAGGATTATGCATGATGCCATGAAGCCCAAGGCCTGCAGTACTTTCCTTGCTGTTAGTTTGTTCTGCTTTGTTAATGCCAAGAAGTAAAGAGGGAGTTGTTCTTGTTTTTCTGCAGTTAGGAATGCCATCTGTTTTACTGTATCCAATTCTGCACCCAAGAATGTTCTTGTTTGGGATGGTATCAGTCTTGACTTTTTTAAACTGACTGTGTATCCCAGGGCTTGTAGTAAGCAAATGACTCTTTGTAAGTCTTGTGTCAGCTTGGTTTTGTTGTCCGCTTGTATCAGGCAGTCGTCCAGGTATGGATAAATTTGGATTCCCTGTAGCCTGCAATGAGCGATTACTGATGCCAGGCATTTCGTGAATACTCTGGGTGCAGTAGATAAGCCAAAGGGCAATGCTGAGAATTGATAATGCTCTGATCCTGCAAGAAATCTGAGGTATCTTCTGCAATTTGGTCGTATGGGGACGTGCAGGTATGCCTCCTTGAGATCTAGAGTTACCAGCCAACACTCCTTGCCCAGCATGGGAACAAGTTGCTGTAGGGTCAGCATTTTGAATTTTGGAACAATGATGAATGTGTTTAAAGCGGACAGGTCGAGAATAGGTCTCCAACTTTTCTCTTTTCTTGGTACTAGGAAGAGTCTGGAGTAAAATCCTTTGCCCTGTTCTGTAGGTGGTACCCTTTCCACAGCTCTCATCTTTGTTAATTGAGCTATCTGTTTTAGAGCTTCTGTTTTTTGATTTGGTGGTAGGTTTGGCATTCCTCTTTTTACAGGTAAGGTGTGGAAATGAAACCTGCAGCCTTGGTCTATAGTTTGCAAAATCCACTTGTCTCTTGTGATATAGTGCCAATTTTTTGAAAATAAGGCTAACTTTCCGCCTAAGGGTGCTGCTATTTGTTCCCTGGTAGGCGGTGTCAGAGCCAAGTCACTGTGATTGACCTGTTGCAGTGGCAGTGGTTGTGTCTGTGCCTCGCTGGTTATTGCCTTGCCACTGGCGTCCTCTGTAGGCACCTCCTCTGGATTGATTTCTGCCTCTGGAACGCCTATTCCTGCCTCTCTGAGATTTAGAGGAGTCTGGAAAGGACCAATTTTTGGAAGGCCAGTTCCTGCTAAACCTTGGGGGCTGAACCTGTAAGAAATCTTTAACTGTTTGTACAGATTTTGCCTTTTCTTCCATTTTCTTCATTACTTGCTGGGCAGGAGAACCAAATAGACTGACCTTATCCATAGGAGCATCTAATAGCTTTGCTTTAACATGATCCGGCAAGACCTGTTCTTTCAACCATGCATGCCTTCTTATAACTGTGCCAGTCATGGCTGATCTAAATGAAGCCTCCAGTGCATCATAGCCACATTTTAAAGAATGGTTACTAACCTGCTGAATGTTATTCACCATTTCTAAAACATATTTCTTATCTAAGGAATAATCAGAGGACAGTTTCTTAGTTAACTGATCAAGCATAAACTCTTGGTATTGGATCATATGAAACTGACAGTTCAAATCTCTAGCTGAGAGAGTAGCAGAGGTGTATACTTTTTTACCCCATCTCTCTAAGGACCTGGATTCCCTTTCAGAGGGGAGAGGGTTTTTCGCTGAGGTCGAAGCTACTGCCTTAGGCCCCTGGGAGATAGTCTCAGGATCTGCAAGGCGAGCCTTGTATAAGTGGTGATGAGTGTCCGGTACCCTGTAAAACCTATCGGGCTTGGCAGGGGCTGGAGGTAAAGTATCAGGAGCAGTGCAAACATCATTAAATGCATCATCCACAACAGGAAGAACTGGAGGTATAGCTAAGGGCCTATGTTGTGGTAAGTGTAGAACGGTCCTAAGCCTTTTTCTTGAATCTGAGAAATCTTGTCCCTGCCATTGGAATTGCTCTCTCATGGCATGTAAGGTTTCCCCAAAGGAAAATTCCTCTGGTGGAGAGGCAGAAGGTATAGAGTCTTCAGCATCGGAATCTTCATAAGTAGAAAAAGGAGCCTCTGGATGGTCTGTATTGTCTGAATCATCAGAAGAGTCATCTGAGGACACTGGCTCAGGGGCTCTGCTCTAGGTCTCTTTTCTGGAGGTTGAGAGGCCCTGTCTGGGTGAGATTGGGATCCCCTTATTAAAGAGATGAGATCCTCTGCCAGAGTAAGCATTTGGGAACTGGAACTGGGCCTGTGAGAGGGGGGCTTAACAGGCACAGACTTAGCAGTTTTGGCTGCTTTAGCCCTGGCAAAGGCCTTTATAGACATGGCTGCAGGAGGCCTAGCAGCACCACGTGCTGGGGTAGAGACATCCAAAGGGATGGTGTCCGATAATTCTAGAGGAACCACATTCGTAGGCAAAACTTCAGAGGCTGATTCAACTAGGGTAGCAGGAGCCTCGGTAGTAGTCGTGGATTCGGCTGAAGACTGACCCGTTTGCTCGGTTTCGGCCGAAACCGAGACACTCGCGGTTTGCTTAACCGTGGTTTCGGCCGAAACCGCGGACCGCGAGTGTCGGTCTTTTCTTTGCGTTCTTAACAATTTGGGTCGGAGGATCCGACGGCATAATGTACGCAAAATCTGAGCCGAAAAACTGTTCAGCAAACTCCGACCGACGCCTAAGCGTTCGTCAGTTGAAAGAAACACAGGCTAAACAGGCTGCTACGTCATGGTCTGGGCCTAAACAAGGTAAGCAGTAAGAGTGGAAATCTTTATGAGGTATTTGTTTCCCACAAGTTAAACAGTTATTCACTTTTTCTGACATCGGCTGAGGCAAGAAAGAGTCCACAACGGGGTACTTAGCTTTTTAGAAGTCTTCGAAGTAGTATTCGGTAGTAGTAATCTCTGGATCTGACCGACCGGCACTTGCGAACAGTTTCTGCTTCGGGCGCCACGCGGCAAGAAAGACTGAGGAAAATGGCGTCGGCTGATGCCTTTATACCCGAAGACCAGCAGAGATGGCGTCGGGTGAAGTGCGACACCAGCCGAGGCCAGACCCAGACTTTGGAATCCGGCCGACCGAAGGGCTGCCTGACGACAGGACAACCCATTTGTTAGGACTGCAGATGCATCCTTGAAGGACATCAGTGAGTCTCTCCAATACAAAGAGAAGGTCCCAGGCTGGAGCTGGGGCTCTCCTGGGTGGTCTTAAGTTTTTGGCCCTTCTGAGGAACTGCTTGAGCAGTGGATGACAGAAGAGGTGTTGGTTCTGTGTTATAATGAGCTGAAATGGCTGAGGCATGAATTTTGATGGAGGAAAAAGAAAGGCCCTTGTGAGGCATCTCAGTTAAGTATTGAAGAATCTGAGGTAAGTTAAGCGCTGCTGTGCCCATCTCTTGAGATTGGTTCCAGGCACAGAATCTTTTCCATTTTTCAGCATAAGATTTTCTAGTACTAGACCCTCCTTGCCTCCAAAATGCTATCCAACACTTGTTTACTGAGGGATGGTAATAGAGAGATTAGGTAATTAGCCAGGCTGCCAGGTTCAGGGTTTGAAGTTGAGGGTGCAGAATCTGGTTCTCCTGCTGTGACCACAGGGTAGGGGTCTGAGGCAGGTGCCATGGAGCCAGCAGTGACACACTGCGCAATAGGGGGTACCAGTGTTGGCATGGCCAGTCTGGTGCAATCAATATCATCCTTGGTTTGTTCTGTTTGATCTTTAGTAGCACTTTGAAGAGGAGAGGCAGAGGAGGAAAGGCATAAATTGATAGATTTTCCAGCTGAAGGACAGAGCATCCACTTTCCAAGCTTGTTTGTGGGGAGTCCTTGTGCAAAATTTGTCCAACTGGTAGTTTTGGGGGAGGCAAACAAGTCTATATCTGGGCTCCCCCATTTGTTTGCCAACCTCCTAGCTTACAATCAGCTCTGCCTCTGTCATTCTATCTATTACCTCCCCAATAAGTGTCCTGCCCTCAAAACCTAGTACAACATTACTCAGCCAAAAGGCCTCTTAGATAATCAAGCAAACTACTACTAGAAGTCACCAACAGCTACAATAGCTTTGGAGACACACTATATAGTAGTTCGGTGGCTAATAAAAATGGACTTCTGTCTCCACTAGCATAGAAAACACATCATCCAAAGCCTCCTTTAAAAGCCTCATTCGGCAACATCTCAAGCAAAGTTGGCAGTGCCATGATTGCTCCCAGGGCTAGTGAAAGTGGATAAGGCACACATACTAAACCTAGAATACTTGATAATAGTTTTCACTCTTACTCACAAACACTGGCTAATCTACAATGTATGTACTGTACCTGTGCACTATGTATGTATTCTACCTATGTTCCAAATCAGCTGTACACAACAAATCTATTAATTACCTTTATTTTTAAATTAATATTTTTTTTGTTTGCTCTCTCCACTGTAACTGTTGATGTGCCACATATCACTGTAAAAACATGTCTTTTGTAATTTGTGTGTATACTGATCATGTCTAACTAAATGTATCTGTAATTTTTCTTTGTGGAGCTTTTCTCCCCGGGCCTCTGCTGAAAAAGGGCTTTTTCGGCTCAGTCAGACACCATCGGTTAACAAATGTAAAATAAATAAATAAATGTTGAAAGTCTTTGGTTCCAGTTTCCACTCGTGTGGGTCCGTGACATTTCTGCTTAGTTCGTCTGCCAGTGTATTTAGTTTTCCTGGCAGGAATTGAGCCTATAGAGAAACTTGGTAGCTCAAGGCTGTGTTCCACAGAGCCATGGCTAGTCTGAAGAGGGAGTAAGAATGGGTACCCCCCTGCTTGTTTATGTACCACAACAGTGGTGTTTGTCCGTCTTTACCATTAATTGTCCTGGAAGAATGTGGTCCTTGAAGGCTGTCAGAGCATTCTGGACAGCTAACATTTCTTTCTGATTGATATGCAGGTGCATTTGACTTGGGTCCCATTTGCCCTGAATGCACTTTCCTGCCAGGTGAGCTCCCATGCATAGTCTGATGCGTCTGTTGCTAGGGTTTCGGCGGCAAGGGGTAAAGTAAATGGTAGTCCCTTGTTTTGGTGGCAGGCCTCTGCCCACCAAAGGAAGTCTAACCATAGGCAAGGTATGATAGGAAACACTGCTTCTAGATCCTGAGAATGTTGACACCAAAGGCTTTTTAGATACCACTGTAGTTTCCTCATATGCAGTCTTGCATATGGAATTAGAAGAATGCAGGAGGCCATGAACCCCAAGGCTTGCAGTATTTGCCTTGCAGACAGCAGGGTTTTTGTGGCCATTAGTCTGAAGTAGGTTGTCAAATGAATTTGATTCTCTGGCGTGAGGAAAGCGATTTGGGAAACTGTATTCAAGCTTGCTCCCAGGAATATAATTTGTTGACAGGGTACCAGGTGTGATTTTGTTTCGTTTATGGTGTAGCCCAGATAGGTTAGCACCTTCTGTACAAATGCCAGATGATTCAAAAGTATGTCCTGGCTTTCTGCCTGAATTAGACAACAGTCCAGGTATGGGAATATTTCTTTGTCTGCAAAATGCAATGACTGCAGCTAAGCACATTGTGAATACCCTTGGCGCAGTAGATAAGCCAAAGGGCAGTGCAGAGAACTGATAGTGCATGTAACCTGCTTTGAAACATAGGTATCGTCTGCAAGATTCCCTGATTGGGATGTGCAGGTAGGCTTCCTTTAAACTGAGTGTTGCCAACCGAGCATCTTTGCCTAGCATAGGAAGCAACTGAAGTTAGCATCTTGAATTTTGGAATCACCAAAAAGGTGTTTAAGGTAGACAGGTCCAGGACAGGACGCTATGAGTTGTCTTTTCTGGATACCAAAAAATGTCGAGTAGAAACCTTGCCCCTTTTCCTCTTCTGGTACAGTTTGAATAGCCTTTATGCTTAAGAGAGAGAGTACTTGCTTTTGAGCCTCTGCCCACTGATTTGGGGGTAGATCTGGCCAACCGTTTGGGGGGTGGTAACGTGTGGAAGTGAAATCTGTATCCTTGGGAAACTATATTTAAAACCCATTTGTAATGGGTAATGAGTACCCAGTTTTTTGCCTGCAGAGCAATTTTCCCCCTAAAGGAGCAGTCAGTTGAGAAGTGCTTGGAAGTTTTAAAGTTAAGTCATTAAGACAGATTACCATAGGGGGGAGTCTTACTACTCCCTGAATTGGAAGTGGGAGCCCCCCACTCCTTAGTCCTGTGCGTAACCCTGGGACTGAAGCCCGGGTGTTCTGCTGGATCTGGGTTTGGACTGAGAAGGCCTGGAAGAGGCAGGAAAGGACCAATTCTTAGAGGGCCAATGCCTACTAAATCTTGGAGGTTGTACTTGCAGGAAATCTTTAACAGTTTGCATAGATTTAGCTTTTTCCTCCATCTTTTTAAGAACTTCTTCTGCTTTGTTGCCAAACAGGCGGTCCTGATTTAAGGGAGCATCCAGTAATTTAGCTTTAACATGATCTGGCAAAGATTGCTCCATAAGCCAAGCATGCCTTCTAAGAACAGACCCAGTGACAGCAGCCCTGCAAGATGCCTCTAGTGAATCAAAACCACATTGCAAAGTATGTTTTCCAACCTGTTCAGCAGAATGCATTAAATCCTGTAAATCCTTATTTTCAGCACAATCAGGAATCAACATAATTTTCTGTTTAAGTAATCCAATAATATGCTGCTGATACTTTAACATATGAAACAGTTTAAGGCCCTAATGGCCAAGGTTGCTTAAGTGTATACCTTCTTACCCCATCTACCCAGCATCCTGGAGTCTCTATCAGGGGGGTAGGATTTTTGGCAGCAGCAGCCTTAATGCCCTTGGGTATCAGTGAAATGGTCTCAGGATCTGCAGTAGGATTTTTAAAAAGGAACTTGAGAGAGTCAGGAACCCTGTAATATCAATCTGGGAGCAGGAGGGTAAAGAGTCAGGGGCCAACCTAGATTCCGAAAAGACATCATCAACAATGTCTAGTACAGGAGGGATAGCTAAAGGCCTGTGCTGGGGCAGGAGTAAGAAATCCCTAAGCCTCTTTTTAGAATCAGATTAATTCTGACTTTCCCAAATAAAATGCTCCCTAAGAGTATGCAAGGTTTCACCAAAAGAGAAATCCTCTGGGGGGAAGCAAAGGGAATAGAGTCCTCAGCATCAGAATCCTCATAGGTAGATAAGGGTAAATCCTGGTCATCAGAGGAAGCAGAAATTTCAGAATCCTGGTCAGAAGTGTAAGAAGCAAACTCAGTCCTAGGTCTCTTAGAGGGGGAAGGTAGGCTTCCCCTTATTAAACTAATATGGTCTTCAGCCATTCTTATCATTTGCTTTTTAAGCATAGAGGCCCGACCATGTGGTCTGGGCGTCGGTTTTCTAGGCATGGTTTGAGTTTTACGCCTTGAAGAAGATGATGGCATCAGTTTAATATGCAAGTCAGTAAACCTGAATACACCCTCAGAAGCTGGTGCCTGCACAGCGGCTCCGGACCCATCCAAGGTAGAGACATCCGCAGGTTCCACAGTTGAAGCATCTCGCGGCATACCAGACTCTGAATGGGTCTCAGTAGAGGCCTGTGAATCTGAAGTAGTGGGTATCAGGGGCTGCGAAAGCACCTCACTGAGTACTGGTGAACTGGCGACTGGATTAGGAGAAGTGTCATCAGCAGCTTTGGACTTAAGACTAGACTAGACTTTGCATTTTTTGGGAATGTCGGAAGTTGGATGGCTTACCAAAGACATATCTGGATAATTGAACCGAGTACCAAAATATTTAGAAGGGTATACCTACGACGAATAGTTTGTTGTTTAAATAAGGCACAAAACCGACAGCTAGGTACGTCGTGGTCAGGGCCTAAGCAAGGAATACAGTACGAATGGAAATATTTATTAGGTATTTGCTTTCCACTAGAAATACAATTAATTACTTTTACTGACATCGGTTTAGAGCAAGAAAAAGTTTCCCCAACGGGGTACTTAGCTTTATTTGAAGACTTTGGTTCTGAAATTTGAAAACGAAAAGTTTAGGAGTCGGCCGACTGGCACTTGCGAACTGCTTATGCTTCGGGCACTGCACAGCAAGAAAGACTGATGTAATGGATTTGGCTGCATGTTTTACACCCCTGACTACCTGACATCATGGAAGATGAGACAGCAACCAATGCAGGACCCAAGATTTTGTTAATCAGGCCAACTGAGGGCTACTACAAGCACATAACCCAAATGTGATGACTGCAACAGTGAAACACGAAGAACATCCACTAGCCCTAGCCATATTTTTTTTACATGAAAATAAATAATTTTCACACAAAAAAGTAGTATTTTGACAGATGCTCCATCAGACGATATCTGGACTAAAAAAAATTTTTCGGGAAAGATTTTCGGTATCAGCCACTAAAAGAATTAGTTCTTATCCCTAACAATAATTTCTGGCAGAAAAGAAAAACTTTTCTTCACAAAAAGTGACTGCGCGCAAGGTATTCCTCAAAGGGCAATTTATCTGTCCAGCCTTGGTGAAATATTAGCTGACCATCGATCACACAAAACTCACAGGGAGAATGCACTTAAGATGGCAAGAAAGTATTGAAAGTTTGGTAGCCTAATCACTGATTTTGTCCCCATTTTCTTGAGATATTCAGTAATTAGAAGTTATGTACTCACCATAACGTTCCATCTGAGTAGGTGACTTCATTTGGATGCAACCTGTGGGTATCGGATCCGACCTGGGATCCGAGCCGGCATTTCAAAAGCTTAGGATCCGAGCTCCTAGCTCCTCCCTCTACCCATAATCCTCTGCCAAGCCCTAACTGACCTCAGATTGAGTTTGCCTAGTGAATACTAGTATAAAAAGTATCTGAACACAGGAATAAACTCTTACTCTATATAGGTCAGGGGGATGGAGGGGGGGATGGTTGCATCCAAATGAAGTCACCTACTCAGATGGAACGTTATGGTGAGTACATAACTTCTAAATCTGAAGTAGGCAGACTTCATTTGTCTGCAACCTGTGGGACAGAGTCCCCAGCTACCTAAATCTTGGGCCGTCATGGAAGGATGTTCGAGCACCGCTGAGCCAAAGGATGCTCTCCCCCTGGAAACAACATCCACCTTATAATGAGAAATGAAGGTATGAGACGAGGCCCAAGTGGCTGCTGCACAGATATCATCCAATGGCACTCGGGACTTAAAAGCGGCTGAAGTGGAAACTGCCCTAGTAGAGTGAGCTGTAACCCTCTGAGGAGCAGGCCTACCTGAAGTGTCATTAGCCTGCAAAATACAATTAGCAATCCATCTCGACAGTGTGACTTTGGAGACTGCTTCACCCATAGCAAATTTAGCAAAGGAGACTAACAGTTGATCTGATTGTCTATGACCAGCCGTTCTGTGAATGTAGAAGCGCAATTGTCTATGAACATCTAAAGAATGCAGCTTATATTCTCCTTTGTTTTTATAGTTGGGGAAAAAAACAGGTAAATTGATTGATTGGCTAATATTAGATTCCGAAGAAACTTTTGGAAGAAAAGATGGATTGGTCCTGAGGCACACCCTATCGGGAAAAAAGGAGAGGTAAGGCAGTTTGACGCATAGAGCCTGGAGTTCCGACACTCTTCTGGCTGATGTGATGGCTACCAAGAAGGCAGTCTTCCAGGAAAGGTACTTTAGATCTACAGAAGCTGCAGGCTCAAAGGGGGGAGCAGTAAGGGCCTATAGGACTAAGGATAGGTCCCAAGGTGGCACAGCTTCTTTGACCGGGGGCCTCAACAGAAAAACTCCTTTAAGAAAGGTCTTGCAAAGTTTTGCAGTCATGAGGGGAGCTGACTCATGACCCACATGATAATGGGAAATCGCTGCCATTTGTACCTTTACCGTGGAAGAACTGGCCCCCTGATGAAAGAGGTCTGTTAAGAAGTCCAGTACCGCAGACATTGGTGCCGAAAAAGGATCAACATTGTTCTGAATCGCCCAAATAGAAAACCTTTTCCATTTGCTCTGGTAAACCTTCCTAGTGGAAGGTTTATGAGCCACCACTAAAATGGCCTTGACAGGTGACGAGATACTGGGAGTCCTAATCAAGGATGGAACTGGAGCAGCCAGGCTGCCAATCTCAAGGTGTGTAGATTCGGAATCGGGAGTCCTTGAGGATGGAAAATGAGATCCGGGATCGGATCCAGAATCCAGGGTGGATTCACTTTGTGAGACCATACATAAGGGAACCAAGGCTGACAAGGCCAGAACGGGGCTATGAGAATCATTCTGCTCCCCAAACTGTTGGCTTTCTGCAAGAGCCTCTGCATTAGAGGTAGTGGAGGATAGGCATAAAGGAGACCGGGAGGCCAAGGATGTACCAGTGCGTCTCTCGGGGATTCCCCAGGTGGAGGAAGCAGAGCGAAGAAACTGTTGCATTTGGCGTTTGAGTGAGAAGCAAAAAGATCGCAACAGGGTTGCCCCCAGACGGCAAAAATCTTCTTTGCTACCAGAGGATTGAGAGACCATTCGCGAGGGGAAAGAATGGTGAGACTGAGCTTGTCCGCAAGGATGTTGGACCTTCCCGGAATGTGCGTTGCTACAAGAAAGCGTTTGGTGGAAATTGCCCATTCCCAGACTCTCATGGCCTCTCGACAAAGGGGATAGGACCTGGTTCCCCCCTGCTTGTTGATGTACCAGACTACTGACATGTTGTCTGTCTGGATCGCAATAGTCCCTGTAGGAAGAAGGCTGTGAAGTGCTAGCAACGCTAGGAGCACCGCCCTCATCTCCAGGACATTGATATGCAACGAGGTCTCTGAACTGTTCCACGTGCCTTGGACAATCTTGCCCGCAGAATGCCCCCCCCCCACCCGAGGCGAGAAGCGTCCGTAGTCACCGTGGCTAGGGGGAATGTTGCACAAAAGGGTCTCCCTGCTAGAAGCTCCGGTAACTGGAGCCACCAAAACAGGGAGTCCCTGTATGCCTTGCTGACCGCTATCGGGCTGTTGAGAGAAGAGTACAGCGGAGACCACTGGACCTGTAGGGTCCATTGAAGAACCCGCATGTGTAAGCGAGCATGGAAAAGAAGTGGAATAGCTACTGCCATTGAACCCAGGGCCCTCAGGACTGAAGCCGCCGTCGGAAACGGTTGCAGGACTGCTGTGATATGACACCTCAGGCTGGACAGTCGATCTGGAGTGAGGAAGGCCCGCATTGATCTTGTGCCCAACCTTCCTCCTATGAAATCTATAAGTTGTGTGGGGTGCAGTAAAGATTTTCCCAAGTTTATGGTGATGCCCAGCCTTGGGGCTATAAGGAGGAAATAGTCCCTGGCTGAGCACAGTAGATGCCTTGATGATGCCATGAGGAGCCAGTCGTCCAGGTACGGAAAGACCTGTAATCCATGGAGTCTCAGGTGGGCCGCTACTACTGCTAGTACCTTGGTGAACACCCTGGGGGCAGAGGTGAGACCAAAGGGAAGGACCCTGAACTGGTAGTGGCTGGCTCCCAGCCGGAAGCGAAGGAACCTCCTGGACCGTCCGTCCATCCGAATGTGGTAGTACGCGTCCTTGAGGTCGACAGACCACATCCAATCGTTCTCCCGCAAAAGGGGGAGTATAGATTGTAGAGTGACCATCCGGAACTTTTGCTTGGTTACAGACAGGTTCAGCAGGGAAAGGTCTAAGATCGGTCTTAAGTCCCCCGTTTTCTTTGGCACCAAGAAGAACCTGGAGTAAAACCCTGATCCGGTCTGATCTCGGGGGAATGCGCTGGATGGCTCTTTTTTCTAACAGCTGCTCGATTTCGACAGCTGCTGCCTCCCTTTGGTCGGGTGGTACATCGGGGAGGCTGCGGGATCTGGGGATTTTGCTCAGGGGAATGGCATAACCTCTGGATATCACACGAAGCACCCAATGGTCTGATGTGATTGATTCCCAAGAAGTCAGGTGCCTCAAAAAACGCCCCCTGACTGCCTCCAGAGATGGACAGCCGGGCAACCCTTCAGGGCTGTTGCGTGGGTCTGTCAGAGAAAGGTTCTCTGGACCCAAAGTTCCTAGGAGCCCCTCTGCCTCTAGGACAGCGACCTCCCTGTCCTCCTCTGCCACGGAAGGACTGGTTATCCGGAGCAGGTTGGGACTGCTGCAACTTCCGGAACCACATCTTCTTCTGTCCCTTTTGGTTCTTCGAGAAGGACCTCTGGGGAGCTGAGAAGCGGACTCCGACGGCAGACAGCGTCTTCCCGTCCTTCTCGCTCTGGACTAACGTTTCGCGAATGGCTTTGCCAAACAGGGCAGAACCATCAAAGGGGGCATTCGCGAAGGTCGCTTTGAAGGGCTCTGCAAAGTCACAGTGGCGGAGCCAGGCCTGACGCCTCATGACGAGGCCTGCTCCACTAGCTCTAGCGGCTCCCTCAGTTGCATGAGAAAGTAGCCGCATAGAAGTATTAGAAACTGATCTGAGAGTGGCCATTTGGGTGGAGTACACGTGCCTGTCCTCCGCCGACATGGACTCTGGGGGAGATGCCGCGTACTCTTTAATCAGGTCCCGCTGCATCCTGATGACATGTGCCATGTAGTTCAGCACTCTCAAAGAGAAGGTTGCTGAACTAAAAGCTCGCTTCCCAATGCGATCCATTGAGCGGGACTCTTTGCTCGGAGGGACTCTTTGCTCGGAGGATGCATAGAGGGACTTTCCTGGGCTAATTCCCTCTTTGTGGCTGCGGCCATCATCATAGCATCTACCGGGGGGCCCTTGCTCCAATGAGTGCGGTCCGCCGGTGGACTCAGGATTCGATCCGGACGCTTGGGGACAGGCTCAACGGTGTCCGGTTCCTTCCATGCTCTGGTGGAAATAAGGTCCACCAGAGGATCGGCAGGAGGGGACACCCAAGAGGTAGATGGGCCTGCATCGAATGCCTCCAAGAACACAGACTCGTCTGAGGAGGCCTTGGGGGCAGACCACCCCCCCCCGATTCTAAGCATCTCCATAATGTCTCCAAAGGAGACGTCCTCCGGGGGTGATCTTGGGGAGCTCTCCCCTTCATCCAAGTCTGTGTCTTCGGTAATGGACTCAGGGGAGTCCACGTGTCTCCTTTTACACTTATGCTTCCGAGGCACTTCCTCGGGGGGGGGGGGTGTCCGAGGAGTCCTCTTCAGCAGCCAGATGTTCCAAAGGAACTACTTGGGACATCGAGGCGGGCTGTCCCTGGGACCGGCTGATGGGAGCCTGGCCCAGCTGCAAGGGAGTGCGGGGTGGAGCCGCGGCAGGGACCGGGGGTCCGGTAGTCCTCAACAGTGCCCTTTCCACTACGTCGAAAGCCGAGGGAGAGCCGGCCTCTCTAAGCCCTGAGAACCGACCCCCACTCGGATCCAACGCATGGATCGGAGCCGGTGCCGAGACCGTCGGATCCGAGAGAACGATGTGCTCCGACCTAGACGGAGTCGAAGACATACCAGCTCCCTCGGATCTAAGGCTAGGCCCTCGGCTCCGAGAGGTCGGGTCCGAAGTGTACCCGAAGCACTCAAGGGATGGATCGGATCCGAGGTACGTCGACCAATTGGATCCGAACCACCCCCGGATCCAACTCTGCCCGGCTCCGACAGCTCCGAACCCGGGAGACGGGTCGGAGAAGGAGCCAAGGGGGCGAAAAATGGGGTCGAAGCCCCTCCCGGTTGGGGGGGGGGCTAAGAGCACTCCCATTTGCATCTGGGCCTGGATGAAACGCCTCATCATCCGGTCCATGTCTGCTTCTGACATTGAGAAAGTGGATCTAGATGAGGCCACCGAAGCGGACCTAGAGAGCCGCCTCGGAGACCTCACCGAAGGGCTAGCCTCCTCCTCCTCGGGTCCAGAACAGAACAGAGGGGAATGGAGCCGAGGAGGAGGAGATCTAGAAGACACAGGAGAGGCCCGCTTAGACGGAGGGGCCGAGCTTGAGGTCTCGGCCCGCCGTTTGTGGTGCCTCTCCTTATGTCTCTCCTTCTGTCTCTCCTTCTCTCTAATGGTTTCCCTATCCTCCGGCTTCTTGGTGGGAGGTTGAGTCCTGCCGGGGAAAGGGAGACCGAAGCACCCGTGGAAGGTTGCTGGCTAACAGGGGCAGAGGCTGAAGCCGTATCTGGAGGGAGAAGTCCCGCCAGTACTAACTTCGACCTCCGCTCCCTTAAAGCTCGGGGGTTGAACCCTGCGCATATGGTACAACCAGATGACAGGTGTTTAACCCCCAAGCATTTAACGCACCAAGTGTGGCCATCAGCTGGGGACAGCTTGTGGCCACACTTGGTACATTTCGAGAAAACTGCCTTAGGGGCTTCTGCCATTACACCCTAGGCCTAACACACAAATAAAATGAAAACTCACACAAACTACGAAAAACCCGAGAAAAAGTTTTAAGGTAAAGAGAGGAAAGCCTAAAACACACACACAACTAAGAGAGTAAAAACTTTAAAGATTTTTTTTTTTTTTTGTCAAAACTTATCTGAACAGTAATTCTGCCAGGAGCTCGAGGAATCCATTGCTACTTGAAAAGCGGCAAACGAAATCTGGGGTCAGTTAGGGCTTGGCAGGGGATTATGGGTAGAGGGAGGAGCTAGGATCCTAAGCTTTTGAAATGCCGGCTCGGATCCGAGGTCGGATCCGATACCCACAGGTTGCAGACAAATGAAGTCTGCCTACTTCAGATTTATGGTTCATGGAAAGTGCCCTTGAGATTTGGAAGCTGATCGGTTGTCATATCCTTGTAAGGATATAACCCATAGAGCGTAGGCTACTGCAACAGTGATCAAATGATGAATATCAAGATCATCAGCTTAGTGTAAATGTAACAGGAAGAAATATTAGAAGAAGGTTAATGACAGCAGAAAGGAATAAAGGGTACAGGACGGATACTTAAGAAGCATCTGAAGTTATGCTAACTGTTGAAGGCAACAAAGAAAGATAAAAAATCCCTCTCTGATGGGGATAAGGGAATATTTCATTTAGGACCATCTCCCTTAGTTTAAGGAACCATCAAATCCATTCTCCAGCTACTAGAAACTATTCCAATATCCAAGAGGAGGCTATAAAGCTTTGCCAAATGCTTCCTGTAACTCTCAGTTAAGTCCTTAACATAAAGGAACAAATGCCATTAACCCTCCTCTTCTGGCCAACAAGCTCATCTTGCAACTTTCAAACCAATATTTTACCTCAGTACATTTAAAAAGCAAAGGATTTATTCAAAACATTTGCAGTATCTTATGCTTCCCTGTATCCAACCCATACCACTTTCAGCATACCCGTCACTGTTTTATTCATCTTGCACTGTATTATTAGTTTTATGCTTCCTGGCTATTTCTTCACTGGTGTCCTAGTGTACCTTGGCACTTTGGCTATTTTCATTCCTATTTAGACATGTGTCAGTCTTTATCCCCCCTGCACACACACTTCTTGTGTGTTAATTGCTTTGTTTACAAAAAATATATTTGTACACCTAATCTTCAGCCATATTTACCACATCCCATTTGAAGACATTTTATTTTTTCGTAACATATCTAGTGTGCCTATACTCTGTACTAAACTCTTGCATCTCAATATCACTGGTTCATAGGTTGGTACTAGGCTATCGGCTCTAGGGCCTATACAAGCCTAGCCATAACAATTCCCTGGCTATTTCTCCCCACAGTATTTACTTCCCTGGACCCCTGTCTAGCAGGGCGACTGACGTGATCCCCGGAATGAATTTCCTATCGCCCATCCAATCATCAAGGTTCCTTCTGAAGTGGGCCAAAGAGGCGCTCTGCCTGACATGTATGGGCAGTCTATTCCAGAGTCTGGGGGGAGTCTCTGGGTCAGGAACCTATCCCCTCCAGCATGTTTTGTTCATTGTGATGACAAGGTTTAGATATCTGGAGCACGTGTTTCTGAGGAATTGGGATTTCTTTAAGTGTAGCATGTCCAACAGCTCTGGGTTTGACATGGCCTTGTATGTTAAGCAGAGATCACCACTGAGTAGACTATATGCGACAGAGTATAGGTGGGGTTTTTTTAGAAGGTCAGCACTGGGCATCTGCTTTAGGCCTGTGATTCTTTTAGTGAGGTATTTCTGCGGCCTTTCCAGTTGTTGCAGATGTCTTGAAAGGTACATACCAAAAGGGGCATTGTATTCTATAATGGGTCTAATGAGGGATGAGTACAGTGGGACAATGACCTCCTTTATTCTGGATGAAATGCCCTTAGTGATGAGGTGTGCCACATTGAAGGATTTCCTGACTGTTGTGGCGATGTGTTTATCGAAGGTGAGACCACTGTCCACCTGTGTCCCTAAGTCTCTTATCACACTTTCAGTGTTGAGTGTACTGCCATATATGTGGTAATTCACAGGTACATGCTTTTTCACAAAGGGGATAACTATACATTTCTTGGCATTGAGCTTGAGCCCATGGCTCTGGCACCAAGCATCTGTTTCTGTATGGCCCTTTTGTAGAATATCCACATAATTTGGGGATTCAATAATGGCTCCCAGTTTGCAGTCATCTGCAAACTTTGTTAGCCCGAGTCCCTTAGTGTTGGTCTGCACTTCAGAGAAGTACATGCCATACAAGAGCGGTCCTACGACTGAACCCTGAGGTACTCCACACTTGTCTGGAGCTGGATTTGGAGTCAGCTACTTTTACAGTGTGGGTTCTGTCAGTAAGCCAGTTGGCAACCCATAGAGTGAAGTAGGGATTAATGCCCAGCTTAGTAAGTTCATCTATGTATGATTAAAAAAGAAACATCCAACTTGCATCTAATCTGCTGCTGAGTACCCCCTTCCCATAAATGCACCTACACACACACACACACACACACACACACACACACACACACACACACACACACACACACACACACACACACACACACACACACACACACAAACACTTCAGGTTTATTCTTCTGTAGGAGTCTCACCTAAGGCAACAACCATATTAGAAGGATACCAGATACTAGCTCAGTCTTATCCAACTCCTTCCACAGTTAATACATAAATGAAGAGTGATCTAAGGTGAGCAATGTTATCGGCAGGCAAACAACTCAGTAAATTAGTTAATTATCAATGAACGCCCTGCAAAAGGCTAATGAGCATGCAGCCAAAACAGTAAACTTTTTCACTTCTTTCACCCAGAAGAACAGCAAATACGCATAAGACACAACAGCCTGCCACGCTGCATTAAATAAATGGCCTTAGCCCACATATGGGGATAGCTATTTGCTAGTTTTAATTTTTAATTTCATCAGATGAACTAGCATTGTAACGTACAGAACCCATGGTCTGAGGTACAAAAGAACAGAAAATGAAAATGTGACTTCTCCAGCATAAACTTCATGAATCAAGGGACTGGCAGATTAAAAGTATAAACAAACATAAACAACTGATTTTTTAAAAGCAAAAAGATGGTGATAGCTGAAGTGTTGTGGGAAAGAATAGTTGTGTAAAATCTTACCATAACCATAGATGTCCTTCTCTTCCATGTTGCAGTATTCTTACTGTGGGATTTTTCACCTTAAGAGACCCAAACATCAGCTCCTATACAAAAGCTTAAGCCTGGTTGCTGTTGGTGCATGGGATGTCGCACGCAGGGTCATAAACCAGGAGCCTTAAATGTGACGTCTGCACACACAGACCTCAGAACTAACTGCCCAGTCGGACAGTGGGCTAGGTAGAGTCAAATGATGTCCTCCAGACCAGTGAAATGCCATAGACTGCCCAAGTAAGACCATAGTGTAGGAGATGCCTTAGGGTGCCCCCATAGACAGGTGAAAGGAATGCAGGGGGATGGTGGGAGGGACGGAATACTACAACATGGAAGAGAAGA
Organism: Protopterus annectens; assembly: GCF_019279795.1. Lineage (NCBI taxonomy): Eukaryota > Metazoa > Chordata > Ceratodontiformes > Protopteridae > Protopterus > Protopterus annectens. The sequence goes on from NC_056744.1 coordinate 980,103,856, forward strand.
ACATCTACCGTTATGGTAAGATTTTACACAACTATTCTATGCCCTTCTATTCCCATGTTGCAGTATTCTTACTGTATGAGAGTACCGCAACTTAGGAAGGGTGAAGGGTGGAGGTAAAGGTAGCTGATTCCATGAAATCCCTGCAGGACTTGCCCTAGCAAAACCTGCTCTGGCTCTGGAGATATGATCCAACTTGTAGTGTCTGGTAAATGTGTGTATAGTGGACCAGGTGGCTGCCTCCAGGATAGAGGCTGTGTTTAGGCCTCTGAAGAAGGTCTTGGAGGATGCTACAGCCCTAGTAGAGTGCGCTCTTACCCCATGAAGTAAATCCTTCCCCACGGTATGGGTAGCAGATGCAAACAGTTTTCCTGATCCAACAAGAGATAGCTTGCTTGGAGACTGCCTTGCCCAGGCCCCTGGGGTGAAAGGATACAAAGAGCTGATTAGATTTTCTAATGGTCTTAGAATTGTCCAAGTAAAACCTTAATTGCTGGTGAACATCCAGGAATGGAGAATTCTCTCACTGTCATTGGTAGGAGAGGGAAAGAAGGTGGATAGGTGAATGGACTGATTTAATGATAGCTCGTTGACCACTTTGGGCATGAAAGAAGGGTTGGTGTGTAGGGTTACGATAACTTTGTGGAAGATAGTGTGGGGGGGGGGCATGCCATGAGAGCCTGTAACTCTGATACCCTCCTCCTGGCTGAAGTGAGAGCTACCAGCAGGATTGCTTTCCATGTGCATATCTGCAGAGATGCAGAACTAGCTGACTGAAATGGGGCCAGTGTGAGTTTTTCCAGGATAAAGTTGAGGTCAAAGGCAGTGAGATAGGCTTCCTCTGTGGTCTGATGTGCAGGACTCCCTTCAGGAACAATTTAATATCTAGCCTGGAGAGTAAAGGAGGATCTAAGGGTAAAGCAGGCAGAGGTAGCAGAAAGGTGCACTTTCACTGACGAGTATGAAACTCGCATACATATGCTAGGACAAGAGGCACATCTGCTAGAAAGGGATCCCTAAGCCTTTGGAGACAGCATTTGGAGAATCATTCCCATTTTAGAATGTTGGATCTCCTTGTGTTAGGTTTCCTAGCCTCCCTCAAGACAGAAAGCACGTCCTCAGAATAGTGGTGTCTGAAGGGTATTAAATGTTTATCACCCAGAGTGTTAGACACAGCATCCCCAGATGAGAATGGATGAGAGTTCCCCTCTGCTGTGTGAGTAGGTCCACCTTGTGGGGTAACTTGTGGTGGTTGCCATGGGCACGGGATAGTAGAAGGGGGAACCAATGCCTCCTTGTTCAACAGGGAGTCACCAGCAAGATTTTTGGATTGTCTTTCCTGATTTTCAGAGGACTTTTTGAATGCGAGGAAAGATGTACAGAAATCATCCCTTCCATGAGATGGTGAAGGCATCCACTCTCCAGGCTAGAGGGGAGTAGTCGTTTGTACAGACTTTTCTCAGTTTTCTGTTCTGAGGGGAGGCAAATAAGTCTATATGAGGTGTGCCCCACTGGTGGACAATGCCTACAAAAACTTCTCTGTGCAACATCCACTCGTGATGTAGACAGAATGATCTGCTGACAGCATCCGCTTGGTGGTTATCCTGGGATGGGATGTACACTGTCTGCAGAGATGTTGTTTTGTGAGGCTAGGTCCCAAATCTCCATTCCTAGCCTGCAGAGGAGGTAAGACTTGGTCCCGCCCATTTGTTGATGTACCACATGACCATGGTGTTGTCTGATTTGAGGGGGACCTGGCTGTAGGAAGAGGAGGAAGGCTTTTAGGGCTAGATAAACTGCAGTCATCTCCCTTACGTTAATGTGTTTTTTCAGGAGGTATGCCTGCCAGCATTCTTGCACCTTGAGGCCCTTCATGGTAGCCCCCCAGCCCAGATCCGAGGCATCTGTGTGCATATGTTGAATTGGTGTAGGTGGTAGCAGAGGAAGGCCTGGGTTCATCTGAACCTGTTGAATCCACCACTGTAGTTCTGACTTGAGGCAGGGTAGGAAAGAGATCTGGAAGTCTAGCGGGTGACTGTGTTGGGACCATACATTCTTTAGCTATCATTGTAGAGTCTTCACATGCACCCTCAATAGTGGAAGTATGGGAATAGTGGCTGCCATAAGACCCAGAAGTCACATGAATTGTCTTGCTGACAGTTGGTGTGTCTGGAGAAGATCCTGGAAGTGGTCTGTTAGAGAAAGAGCCTTGTCTGGGGGGAGAAATGCCTTCATCAGGTCTGTTTGGATCCTGCATCCCAGGAAGGTTTTGTCTTGCTCTGGTGTAAGGGAAGATATGGGGAAGTTGAGGGTGAATCCCAATCCTTGTAGTAGAAACATAGAAAAACTGCAGATGGCTTTTTAGGGTGCTTTTTCTCTGCCAGAATGAGTATGTTATCTAAGTAGGGATAGATTTGAATGCCCTTGGTCCTGCAGTAGGTTATGGCGGGAGCTTGGCATTTGATGAAGACCCTGGGTGTAGTGGACAAACCAAAGAGCAAGGCAGTAAACAGGGCCCAGCAAAATGTAAGTACTTTCTGTGAATGGGCTGTATAGGGATATGGAGGTAGGCCTCCTTTAGGTCTAGAGTGGCCATGAATGCTTGGGGTGGCAATAGGTGAAGGAGGGTCTGAAGGGATAGCATTCTGAATGAATGGACTTTTAGGAAGAGGTTTAGAAAAGACAAATCCAGGACTGGCCTCCACTGTCCATCCTTTTCGGTACCAGGAATAGTCTTGAGTAGAAACCTTTTCCTTCTTGTCCTAAAGGGACAGGTTCTAGCGTTCCATGAGCCAATAGATCCTATATAATGTGAGGGATAAAGTGTAGTTGTTTTTGGGGGAAAAGGGATGCTCTGTGGTGTGGGCTTTTCTTTCCAAGACAGAAAATATCTTCTTTCTACTACTCACAAAACAAAAGTGAAAAACGGCCAAATACAGCAAGACATGGACTGTTTATTGTACCACAATTAATGTTAGCGCTTTCGGAAGAGTTATTACCCAACCTTCTTCAGACAAAAAGTAAACAATGCACAGCTTCATATATCTATATATATATATATATATATATATATATATATATATATATATATATATATATAAATAAAACACATTCCATTAACAATCATAATTAGCATATTAATCAATTATTAAATTAAAACACAAATTATCTACATTACCACCAAAATTAATGTTAGAAAATAAAAGAATGTTTAAAAAAACACATAGAATCATATAGAAAAATATATAGAAAAACATATATGAAGTAGGTTGGGTAATAACGCTTCCAAAAGCGCTAACATTAATTGTGGTACAATAAACAGTCCGTATCTTGCTGTATTTGGCCGTTTTTCACTTTTGTTTTGTGATTAAGTCTCTTTTACGTTTTTTATCTACCTCTTTCTACTACTGCCTGGCTCCAGCAATCTGACAAGACAGTTCTCCAGAGGGGCAGGCAGTGTGGGAGACAAGCTGACAGGGGGAGATGGGAAGGCATTCATACATTGTTGGTACCATTGCTGTCCTGAAAGGGCTGTCTGTGGGCAGACTGAGAAGGACCGAGACTGGAAGAGGTATGCCTCCTGTTACCTTTTCAATGCATGGATGAAGGCATAGTAGCAGTGGAAGGGGTTCTGTGGAGATAGGCAGTCTTAGCTGGATAATTTCTATAGCAATTTAGTATAGGAAACATTAGGAGGTGCTTAATGTCTTGTAACTCCTTGCTCTTCTCCTGAAGGTTCTTAAACAGTTCAGCAGACTGTTTGCCAAACAAGAGGTTGTGATGTAGTGCAGCATCTAGAATTTTAGATTTAAAATCTTCAGGCAATGTCTGTAGCCAGAGCCATGAATATCTGCGAAGCACAGATGCCGATTCAGCATATCTTGCAGAGACCTATGCTGCATCACAACTGCATCTAATGGAGTGTATGGCTACTTGGGTTGCCAGGGTCAGCTTTGATACTACTTCTGCCTTGATGGGAGAGTCAGGCAGGGAGGATAGAAGTGTAGATGCTTGGGATACCAAGTCCAGGGCATACTTAATCATATGGGTTTGGTAATTAATGGCTCTGAAGGTTAGGGTGGAAGAGGTATAAACCTTCTTACCCAGCCTGTCCATATCCTTGCTATCCTTGTCAGTAGGCAGAAGAAACAATGATGCGGTCAGTCTTGACTGCTTGTCAGGGGCCACATCTATGACTGCAGGGTTCACCAAGGGGGGTTTCACCAGCAATTTGTAGTCATCAAGCATCTTATAGAAACGATCCAGTCTCTTAGGAGGAGGTGGTTGATAGTCTGGATTATTAGATGTAGAAGCAAATGCTTCTAGGTATGCAGGAATAACTGGGGGGATGGCAGATGGAGAGGGAGACTCAACTTACAGCATCTCAAAGTATCTTTTTTGAGTTTCAGTCATTTGGGAAGTATCCTATTTGAAATATTCTTTCACTTAGTAATGGTCTCTCCAAAAGTGATATCTTCTGGAGGAGAGTCCCCTTCTATGGATTCCGCATCTGGGGAATAGTATTCCAGAGGAGAGACTATTTAAGATGAGTAAGTAATATACTCATGTGGTGATGATAACAAAATATCCTCTTTTTCTTCCTGAGGAGTGGTAGGGAGAATAGGAGTAGCTGAAGCAGCCCTAGGGCTAAGTACTGGGATAGTGGAGGGTGAGGAGGCTGAGGGCCTATGGGCCATGAAGGCCTGCATCAAGAACTGATTAAATGATTGCTAGTCAGGAATTCCTTCTGAATAGTAACAAAGATGTTTTTTTTTTTTGGCTTTCTTTTCAAAGGGGTAGCTTTGGGAGAAGGCCTAGTTACAGAGGCCTGAGCTAATGGAGAGGATTCAGCTTCCTGTATCCCAGACGGGTGTCTGGTGGAACCTAGTTACCCCTCGGCTTTGGTAGAAACAGATGTCTGAGTAACCTCCACGGACTTGCTGGCCAGTACTTCAGAAGCAGCTTCCTCAAGAGGAGTCAACGAAATAGACTGCTCTAGCAGGCATCCCTCAACCCTTAAATCGGCAGCTGGTGGGGCGTTTGATGGCGGAGGGATAGCTGTAGTAGGCTGTGAAAGTTTGGTCTTTATTCATGGTGGCTCCACCTGGGTGGCCAACTTGGGATTCATCCTAAGCACTAACGTTTTAAGTCTCTGGTTTTCGAAGTATAGATTAAGAACAGCCAGACAGCTTCTAAGCATTTTTGAGACAAAGGGCTGGCAAATGCCGAAGGATGTATGCTCATGTTGTCAGCCTAAGCAGAATACGCAACGGTCATGGGCGTCCTTATGTGGAATTTGACATCCCCATCGGCATTTACCCTTCTTAGCGGACATTGGCTAAGTACAAAACAGCTAACCAAGCTCGAGCAATAATAAATTTTAAGAATTCCCCAACGGGGTACTTAGCTTCAGACATCTTGATAGCAGAGGAACGATGTGATCAATCTGACGTTTGACTGCAGCAGAAAAGTTCTGAGGTCTGTGCATGCAGACGTCACATTTAAGGCTCCTGGTTTATGACCTTGCATGTGAAGTCCCAAGCACCAATAGCAACCAGACTAAAGCTTTTGTATAGCAGCTGACATTCGGGTCGCCTGAGCCGGAGAATCCCACAGTAAGAATACTGCAACATGGGAATAGAAGGACATCTTAGGGTTCTCTAAGAGTTTCATATACCTTCCCCAAAGTGGGTGCATTTAGAAACATTATTTTTTTCATTTAGTTTATCACTCCCACACAAAGTCCTATTTTGCTATAGTAAAGAAAATCAATTTAAGAAAAACACACCCAATGAAGCAGTCATGAGTATCAACTTGTAGTCAATACGATTCAAAGTCACTTTTTCTATATTCTACAATGGAAACCACTGTTCCCACAGAATAAGATTAAAAGTTATACTATGCAAATATTTAATGCACGTTACTTTATAGAATGGAGGCACACACTGTTTTAGAATTATAAACAAATATAATCTCATTCCATCAGTAATCCACAAGAAAACCTCCTTAATGCATCTTACAGCTGGGCTCATCCTCTCCATCAAGCACAATCCGGCTTAAAAGTTACACTATACAAATATTTAATGTGCATTACTTTATAAAATGGAAGCACACACTGTTTTAGAATTATAAATAAATATAATCTTATTCCATCAGTAATTCACAAGAAAAACCTCCTTAATGCATCTTACAATTGGGTTCATTCTCTCCATCAACCACAATCTGGCATTTTTGTCTTAAGATCTCATACTTGATGCATGAGTGAGTGATTCAAGTGCACACCATGATATGAAATGATCACTTCATAAGCATACCTAGCTGCTGAGCTTGTCAGTTCACCTACAACCTCCATCAAACAATTTTAGCAAATCAGAAATAATAGTGAAGATTTGACACCTATACTGCTGAAGTCACATTCCAGTATATGATGAAGTCTGTTTTAAGTAGACGAAAACGCTGAGTTGGTGAAGGGCGTTTATGTGCCTTTATGTGCTTTGATTTTAAATCTTGGAAGCTGCTTGTGTGAATTAAACTTGGATTTTTGCATCAAAGAACAACTGACTGCTATATTTTCCTGTCAAGGGTACTTGAGCTTGGAGTTTATAGTTCTTTTTTGTACCTTTGCTGGCTTTTACTTGGAACATTCCAGTATATACTGACTTTTGACTGATCCTGGGACTTGCAGTGTTTCAGCTCTCAACAGTGCAGCAGGGCACGTTTGAACACTGCAATCACTTGTCATTCTCTGCATCCATGACTCATGGGGAAACCTCAAAAGCAAAGTAAGGATGGAGGGAGGGACTGCCCCCCACCCACACACGGTGGGGGGGGGGGGTATTTTTCACCTATCCAGAAGGGTCCTTCACAGATCAACTAATGCACTAAGAACACAGTTATATTTAACATCAGTGATATTCCTTGATGGGTCCAACAAAGTCTGTCAAATCCCAATCAGTGAATCAATAGGGAGAAAAGAGCTGAAAGACTGCCCAAGGGCCAAGGTTTGGAAGGCTGAGACATTATGTGCAGACAAAGTTAAAGAAGACCGACATCTACAGTCATAGTCTAGGTATGTACAAAAACTATAATACAGATGTCTATTATGGAGATGTTCTTGAAGCAAATGCTAAAAGCAATCATACCCCAAGAAGAAGAATAGCCTTCAACAGTAGCATTTTCAAATGAATGGTGAGTCAACTAACACTGAATGATAACAGAGTTAGCAATTTACATGGAAACAATTTATTTGGCAACTTTGAGCTGTTTTGTAGTCCACTTGATTGCTGCCTACAATGAATGTCACGGACATCTATTTTATTTAGTAACCTATTACTCAGAGTCTAGATTCTTGCACTTGCAATGGATTTAAGCCTTAGATAACAGCGCTTGTTTTTGGCCTAAAGAACTATTGTGTAACTGCTGTGTTCTGAACCCTCGACAGTCAAAGCTGTGACGTCTGTTACTTAGCTTCCAATGCATTTCTACAAAGCTGCAGCTGAATTTTTGACTGGTCCTGGGACTTGCAGCATTTCAGTTGAACGCAGCAGTCATTTGCCATTCTCTGCATCCATGACTCAGGACTGTTTTGTTAATGACTGCTGTTTATGTCTACAGTCTTTCATTCAGTGTGTCAAGCACATTCCAAGATGTGATTGAGGAACCTGCCTGTGGAAATGATGGCCTTCATTAGTGGATCATCCTGGCTAATTAAATATTCTTGCCTTGTCCTCTTGATACAAGGCCATCAAGAGATTTGTGACTACCCTAACATTCTATGAATGTGGAATATGTATTCAAGACTGGATGGTGTTATCACCAGAGGACTTCAGAAGTATGACTAATTGCTGCCGCTGACCCTTCCATATGATTCTTAAAAATCTTAATAATGATCAGCTCTGTTAGCATATTTATTTTTGAAAAGACATGATTTTCAGATTATCTTCCTGCAACTGCTTAATTTTTTTTTTTTTTTCTAATTGTGCGATGCTTCAATATCCATCACATATTGGTTTATTCTTAGAGGACTGACTTTACCTTACAATATTACAATTTTAAGTGTAATTGTTCAATCCACTTTTGTTTAAAAATTTCAGCATTTGTAACTAGACACCTGAATAAACCTCATCTTCAACTTCCTGCCCTAGAAAGGAGGAGTCAGCTTACCTAAAACTCAAGACATTTGCTTCACGTAAATTCTGTGCTGGCAGTGAATATGCAAAGATTTAATGACTATTTCTGCCCTGCTATTTTTGGTCCCAGGGAAACAAAAAAACGGAAATAAGTTGACTGGTTTAGGGGAAATTCAGAAGCTACTTTGAGGAAGAAAGGTGGGGTAGACCAAACAGTCTCCTGACTCTTGTGAAAGACTAAATAAGATTACCTACAGGGGAGGGTCAACAGCTTTGAGATATTGCTTGCACAGTTGGTTAACAAACATGTTTTCCAAGAAATAAACCTTAACATACACAAGCTGGCAGGACAAACAATCATGAAGTTCAAGACACATGGAAGAGGGAGGATTATTCAAAGGAAGACAAAAATGCAACTGTGCATTAATAGAGTGCTTCAAAAGCCAAAGCAGGGCAACAGTCTTACTTTACACAAGGTCACAGTGAGCAGAAATAGTTGACACAAGGACCCTGATCAATGAAAAATGTAAAAACAAATCACACAGATGGATGACACAGTTAAGATACTCAGCAAGCTAAGCAACAGGGGTGTTACAGTATAGTGCACCATCCAAATGAACTGTTTTTATCTAGAAAGTACAAATCAAATGAATAAAAGACATCCTGGTATCAGCAATCACTTCTCAGACTCCTGCCAAGAAGTCCATCACTATAAAAGATCACATTAGTAGCAGTTCCCTGAGCTGGAGCTGAAAGCCGTTCTAAGTCTAGGACACATCCACAGGCTAAACCAGGCAATTTTCCTGCACCACTGAAGACATGTCAGCCTGAAGTCATACCCTTTTCTGTCACCAGAGAGTGAAGAAATTTTGTTTTAGTCTTTCTTCCAAGAACTTTGCTAGGACAAAGTAATTCCCAAATCCATAAGATGAAAAATGCATCCACCCCCCCCCCACCAACTTCCTCTACATGGTGCTGCAGCATGCAGTACATCAGGAGGACTGCAATCTAAGTGGTAAATATGTTGATCTCTAACAGTGTCCCACGTCTGAAAGGTTAGATTAAACACGGCCTCCAAAACTGCAGTTGTACAAGGCTGAAAGAACAGCTTAGTGAATTCACCAGGCTGTTCACTTGATATGAAATGTGAAGTGCTCAGGAGTGATACTTCGACTACCATCTGCCAAGCAAGTACAGTCTCACTGCATGATGATATGGTTGAGGGTCTCTTACCTTATCTGACTGGGTGTAGAAGCAGCTTTGTCTCCATGACCTCCAGGTTGAGACGGACTGCCAGAAGCTTTACTTGTCTGATTTGAAGTCCCCCTCTAAAGAGGCAATGACTACCGAACCTTGTGGGAGCTAAGACAAGCTCTCCACCCTGCCAGTGAAGCATCATTTGTCAGAACCAGACACGAGTTCAACTGCAGGAATGATCAGGCCACCAAGATATTAGGGGGAGATAGGAACATGACACCAGAAGGTCAATAAGTACACTGTGCATATACAGCTACTGAGATTGCACAGCCACTGCAATGTTAGCATC